>NW_028247075.1:0-118340 GCF_964263255.1 Lissotriton vulgaris | reverse complement strand
CCAGTAGAAAGGCTGAAGAAGAGACAGAATATGAAGTAGTGCTTGTGCATATGCAAGACTTGGGAAAGTTGCAGTCATCCATAACAAAGGACACATGAAAGATTGAGCTGGGTGCAGACAAGGCCATGACAGATGACCTGAATAGGAAGGAGCAGGGATGGAAGAGGGAGAAAAATACAGATATCACACTACAACCATATTAGACGGTAAAGAGAAGTTTTCTATACAGGAAGGAGTGTTAATGAAAGAAGCAACCTAAGAAAAAGCCCAACATAAATATGAATAAACAAGAACTACTGGTAGCCAAAAATAGACTTAGAAATGCATGTATGGATAGAACGCTACTCATGAAGTGCATCAAATAAAAAGACAAGTCGCCAGTCCTGCTACTATAACACTAGTTAATTTTAAGTACCAATCATGGACAAAGGTAGTATTAAAAGTCATTGGGCACTGAATGGCTTACCACATGAGTTAAGGTGCAGCACTTTAATGATTGGTTAGTAGATCAAATGGATAAAATCAAAATTCCTTATGGAAATCGCAACCAGCTCCATGATAAAGTATGCGAATGAAATATGTGTATGAGGAGGAGTACCCTAACGAATAAAGATGGGGAATTCACCTCTAGGCAAGTTATATTGAATCAAATGCAGGAGAACAGCTCCTTACTTCTCACAAAGTAATAGATTAAAATAAGGGTAAACAGAAACATAGGAGGAACAATAAGAATGGCAATTTATGCAAGATTGATATGATAAAAGCATTCCAGGACATGTTACATGCACACTGGTGCAGCAAAAATGAAGTCACTGGTCTTCCCCAGGTGAATTCATGTATAGAAGAAAACCACATAACAACTTGAATTCTTAGAGGGCAGCCATTACGCACAAAGCGCACAGGCAAAAATACACAATAAATAAGATGAAGGCAGGTGAGAAGTATAACATGCAGAATGTGGAACTCTACAATGATTATACAAGGGTTACAACTGGACCTATAAATACAGGGAACATTGTGGAGGTAAAGTTACACTGTGCACATCGTCAAGTACTGAATAAGTATGGCCCTATCAGGAGACTGGCTGCATGCTATGGACCAAGGGTAGAACTGGAGTTTGGTGGGAAATCAAACTCAGTAGCATAATATAAAATAAAGGAAAAAGAAAAGAAAAGAAAGGCAACTTTTATGCATGTGCCAATGACTGTTTTCTCAGAGAATTATATTGTTTTACAACAATTCAGTCGGAAAACATCCTTTACTCAGCATGAGTTACAATGCATGTCATTACCCCTCATTTTTTACTCCGCGAAAACTTTTACAACGCAGGGCTTTACACGGCAAACCATTAAAACGCAGTCCCCATTACAACTCCCACCCCCTCACATATATCTTCAGCTATGTGTGAGTCCTGTTGTTTATGGTCTATGCCTCCTTCACACATCTTCGGCCTGCTCAACCCTCTCTGCAATCTTTTTTAGTCCTTATTCCTGTATTTAAGGATATCTTCCCACCAGAAAAGTTTTCTCAGTTGTCCCAGTTATGAACATATCAATGTACACATGCTTGCTGCTTTCAGTCATTACAGTTGATATGAAACCCTGGAGGACAAAGTAACTTGGGCTTGGTGGGGAAGAGGGTAATTGCCTGAAAAAACATAGCAATCCGATTCCCACTGCAGGGCCCAGCCGACAGTTCAGTTGTGATGCTAATAATATTAAATAGTGTCCTTCTTAATGCCTGTACTGATATTAGTGCATGCTAATAGGTGGCACAGCCTCAATGACCTGATCTTCCATATGGTTTCTGTCTGCCTGGGCATTTTTAGTAGAGATAGAAATTATGCAGATAACTTCCAAAATATTGGAAGTTTGTAAAGTTTACAAAATCTTTAAGGAACTATTTGGGGAGAGGATGTAGCATTTTGGCTAAAGTGGTTGACCTCAGACTTGGGGAACTGGGTTCGAGTCTCGGCAGCAACGCTCAACATCCTGTGATTCTGGGCAAATCATTTAATTTCCCTGTGCCTAAAAAAAAAAAAAAAATTAATGTGTTTGTTTGTAACAAAACTGGTGCTCATGTAAAGCGCTCTGACACCGGATGCCTCGGGTCTAGTTTGCGCTATATAAAACTCATAAAAAAGGGGCGTGGCTATGGCACCGAGGAAGATAGCCATGGATCGTGGGAGCTCCGTCGAGGAGTGACAGGACGGGAGCTGCTCCAGGTCTCTACCTTGTTGTCCGGCCCTCGGAACTGCGGTTAATGCCGGCGGACTGTTGGCGGCATCGGGAAATGTCCTTCTAAAGCCGCAGGGTGAGCCGCTTCTCCCAGAACCTTTGCTTCTTTTCTGGCGGAGCGCATCGGAGGCACGCCGGCTATTTTGGAATTGCCGCTGCGCATTTGACTCGATGCTCCGTTTCCTCTCAGGCACTTCAGAAAGAGTACACATTTTTTAGGGGCGCTTCTAGTCATTGAAGCTTTATTATTTTCCCACAGCCCTCCCAAAGTGCTACAGAGGTGCCAGCAAGTGGGAATGTTTGGCAAATTATTGATACAGCCGCCATTTTGAGGTCTCTACAGCTCTCTATCACCTGCCTATGCCTTGCCTCATTTGAAAGAGTATCTTTTCGGATGAACCTCTGCGTCTCAAAACTTTGTCCTGGCTGATGTTTGCATGCTTTGCTCGCCTGATGCTCATATCATTCTTCATATGTTTATCACAGGTACTTGCTGTTTAAGAGAAGAGTACCATGTTTGATGCATGCTGACAGCCCCAATTCTCGCGCTGCTTTCCTTTGTCGTTGTTCTTTGAGGTAATGCACTGTTTTACTACCAGTCTTTAAGGTCAGCAGATTTCATTTGTTTACTGACTGAGGTGATAGGCTCTTTAACGTTTCTTCAAACCTACCTTGACGTCATCACGCACTAATCGGAAAGCCACCCATCAACGAATTGTGAATAATCCACCTTTGGAAGATGCTAATCCTTTCAGTGTTCTGCAGGATACCATGGATGACGCGCCGACTGATTTACAGAGTGCAAAATGAGCTTCTTCTCCTGTCTTCTGTCAAGACCCTTTCTTCTTCTACGTCCACGTCCAGGGAAAAGACTCAAAATGAATCCTCCTTCTCCTACCAACTCAGCTCCCTCTATCTCTATGGAACTTTTATTGGAGGAAATTAGCGCCCTTAAACCTTACATGACCGAAACAAATTCTCGTCTTCAAAGCCTTGAAGTCAACTTGTCTCACACTGAGCAAAGGGTGGATAATCTTGCAAGACAATTTGCTTCAGCTCAACCAGTTATCAACCAAGTTCCCTATGTTCATAAAGAAATTGCCAACCTTAAGCAGCAAGTTGAGAATTTAGAAAACAGGAAAAGATGCAATAACCTACGCATTTATGGACTTGTGGCAGGCCTTGAGGGATCCAATCCCATTTCCTTTTTCCAATATTTTCTACCTACACTTCTTGGTCTTCCTCCTTCCCCCCCTTTAAATATTCAGCGGGCCCATCGACTAGGACCATCATCTCGCCCGTCTGTCTCATCATCTTCTTCAGTAATGCCTAGAGGCGTTATTTTATATTTTTGGGAATACACGGATATCCTTAAAGTCCTTCTTGCTGCCAAGCAGAAAGGGAAGATCATTTGGAATGGTTCTAATCTTTTCTTTGCTCAAGACTATGCCAAAGTCACTGCAGATCGCGGCTAGAAATGTTTAGAGATGAGACCTGCCCTTCGCTCCTTAAATGCTCTGTATGGCCTTTTCCATCCATGCCTCTTTAAGGTTACTTATACCAACAGAACGACAAATTATGAAGATCCGGTATTGCTTCAACAATTTCTGGACTCATGTAGAGCTGATTCAATGGATACTCCTCATCCATGAACCCTGGGTGACCTAGCTTAATGTATTGAACTGATGTCCTATTAAGATAGTTGCTTGTTACCTTATCTTCCCTGATGTATATTGTAGTATGTACTTTGTTTTGTTGTAATTTAAGTGGTTAAAATTATCTCCTTTTGATTTCCTTTTTAGATACGGTTTCGTGGACCCTTGTTTTATGTGTCCTTTTTGTTCTACCTGAAAGCATGTTTCCTTCTGTAGCGTCCTTGTGGAGTCTCCGGTCTGATGTGCTGCCTTCCTTATGTGCTTCCACCATTCCCAGTCTTATTGTTGGTTTGTGATGTATTTTTTTGACATATTTTTTCATTATCAATTGTTAGTTTTGTTTTGTCTTCTTGTTTTTTGTTTCTTCTCTCCTCAGTTTTTTCCTTTCCCAACTTTTTCATTCCTTCTTCTTCTTATCTACTTCTATGTGTTTTACAGTACTTTTCTTTTCACTGCTTCTTTCATCTTTTTATCTCTGGATCTTTCCTGTAATTTTTTCTCCTCTGTTTTTCTTCTTTTAAACATTGGATATTTAAAGTCTTCTAATATTTGCATAATGATTGTTCGTGTTATATTAGATAGATACTTTGGGGGGTCATTATGATGTCGGGCGGATTGCTCCACCAGGCTTGGGGTAGCCACCGCCGGCCTGGCGGAGGCAATCCGCCCGACATCCACACTAGTTTTCCCCCCGCCATATTAGTATTGCTGGGGAGGAATTTGGCGGACGGAGAGACCGTCCGCCGCTTTTCTGCCCCGGTCACATTGCGGCCGGGATGGAAAAGGAATAATATGGTGGCGGTGTCTATCAGACACCGCCAGCCATATTATGATGTTTGTATTTAGGTGCCTTTCTGCAGCGGCGATGCCGCCACGGAAAGGCATGCGGTCTTCACTCTGGGAGCCCCCTGCGGGCCCCCAAAGTGAAGGAGAGGAGGGGGCGTACACGGGGGGTACCTGAGGTACCCCCCTTCATTTGCGGTGCTTTGTGCTTTGTAAATGCAAATGCTAAAAATACAGGATGTGCCCACCACTGTGGCGGGCACATCCTAATACTCCCCACGGGACCCTCGCCCTTTCAGCGGGCGGTCCCTATTACCACGAGGATGGCGGGCGGGCAAAGTCCGCCCGCCATCCTAATGACCCCCTATGTTATTGCCTTTATACAGTTTGTGCATGTTTGCTTTAATCATTTTTACTTAGAGTAGTAACTTGGAATGTTAAGGGAGTTAACAATTCTATCAAAAGGCAACGTGTATTAACACACCTAGCTAGATTAAATACAGATATCGCTTTCGTTCAGGAAAGTCACTTATCAGACCTTGAGGCAGCTAAACTGCAAAGAAGTTGGGTTGGACATGTTTTTTCTTCCCCAGCTTTGGGAAAGAAAAATGGCACATCTATATTATGTCATAAATTATTTCAGTGGTACATCAGGCACATGACCTTGATGGTCGTTGGGTCATTGTTAAATTGCTTATCGATCAAATACCTTTAATATTGTTTAATGTTCATGCGCCTGTTAATTTTGATAATGTTTTTTGGAACCCGATCTCTGATAATCTCCTTATGTTTGATGAAGATTATGTTATTTTTGGAGGCGACTGTAATCAAATTCTCAACCCTATTTTAGATAGGCGTTCCTCTGTTAAATTCTCTAACTCCAAGATGCATTCGCAATTCTCCTCTGCCATACCTCGTAAGGCTTCTATTAATACCTGGAGACTTTGAAATTCTGATCTACAGGAATACACTTTTATTCTCCTCCTCACAATTCACAATCCAGAATATATTATCTTTTCTTTAGTAAGCCCTTATCTCAATTTCTTTCCCATGCTGAGATTGGCTCCATCCTAATTTCAGACCATGCCCCTGTTTGTGTAGATTTTGATTTGTTACCTTTTTCCCCTCCTGCTGGTAGATGGCGTTTTAATAATTCATTACTGTCGGATCCTAATTTCACAGGCCAATTCACTTTTTTTGATTCTGAGTTCTTTTCTATTAATTCTTCTCCAGAATCATCTCCGGTAGTGGTCTGGGATTCATTTAAAGCCGCAGCTAGAGGTTTTATCATAAGTTTTGTCTTGCAGAAAAGTACATTTTTTAAAACTAAAAATGCTCAGTTGTTAGCCAAGATTAAACGACTTGAATATTGTTATTACCGATCTAGTTCTGAAGCAACATTAAAAGATCTCCTTGATGCAAAAATTTATCGACAGAAGCTGCATCCTCTTATCTCTTAAAAAGCGGAGCTCATTATTAGAATAAGATGGGTAAATTACTTGCTAATTATCTAAAGATCCGATGTGAAAGAACTAAAATTGAATCCATCCGTAACAATGTCTGTGATTCGTTATTTAAAGATGGTGATATTCTAAATGAATTTGTTACTTTTGTATAAAACTTTATACACACCTGAACAACACCCTTCCTCGGATGCGCTTTCATCTTTCTTTCATTCAATACTCTCTCCTCCTGCTCATGACACTGACTTTGCCTCTTTAGAATCAGATATTAATCTTTATGAAATCAAACATGCTGTATCAAAATTGAAAAGAGGTAAAGCACCTGGACCAGACGGTTTTTCTATTGAATTTTATGCTCACTTTGCGTCTTTCTTACTCCCACGGCTCTTATTACTTTTTCAGTCCTTTGTTAATGATGGTTCCTCTTAAGGCTCTTTTCAGGAATCTGTAATTTGTTTAATTCCCGAAGACAATAAAGATCCCTCTTTATGTAAAAACTATCGCCCAATATCTTTAGTTAATTTAAATTATAAAATGTTTGCAAAGATTCTTGCCCTTCGTCTTGATCCTGTTTTACCCATCATTATTGGCTCGGAACAGTCAGAGGTCATTTATCTTCAGGTAATTCCAGAGTTTTCTTTAACATTTTAAGTAAAGCATCCTATTGCTGCAATAGCACTTGATGCTGAAAAAGCATTTGATCGGATTGGTTGGGATTTTATGTTTCAGGCATTTAAATGGATTGGACTCCCTACTAAATTAATTTAATGTATTTCTTTATTATATTCTAACCCTAAAGCATCTATATTTGTTAATGGAAAGACTTCGGATTATTTTCCTCTTTTTAGAGGAGTTCGTCAAGGTTGTCCTTTATCGGCTCTTCTTTTTATAATTGCTTTAGAAACTTTTTTAACTAAACTTAGGCTAGATGATAGAATTACTGGTTTTAAACTTCACACTTCTCATGTTAAATTGTCTGTTTATGCAGATGACATCCTCTTATACTGTTCCAATCCCTACACATCTCTTCTAGCTTTTCTTTCTCAGGTTGAGTCCTTTTCTCAATTATCCAGATATCGTCTTAACTCTGATAAATGTGAAGTTCTTCCCCTAAACATTCATTGTTTGAAACAGGATTTTCTTTCTACTGGTTTTTCTTGGAAAACATCTAAAATTAAATATCTAGGTTTATGGTTTTCCCCCACTATTTCTGAAACTTTGAAGGAAAACTTTGACCACCTTTCCAAAACTTTATCTGTGTCTATCGAGCGTTTGCATCCACTTTTTCTCTCTTGGTGGGGTTGATTAGACTCTATCAAGATGATGCTTTTTCCACTTATTCTCTATCTTTTATCTATGATTCCTGTACACATTCCTGGTTTCTACTTTAAGAAAATTGACTCTTTATTAACCAAATTCCTTTGGAAAAACAAATCTCCTCGAATAGCTCTTAATGCCCTTAAAGCAGACAAACTGTCTGGTGGTCTCAAATTTCCTAATTTTAAATCATATCATTATGCCTTTTCTCTGAGACAATCTTCTCATTGGCTTTCTCCTGATCAATGTGTTATCCTCCTATTTGGTTGAACATTGAGAAACACTTTCTAACTCCTTTTAATTTTAATGAATCTCTTGCTTTTACTAATACTATTTTTTCCTTTCGCTCTCAAGTGATCTCCCATTCATGTAAGATTTTGACTCCTCTTCTTCCGTCTTCTTATCCCTCTTCTTCTTCATTAGGCTGACAACCTATCTGGCATAATCACTTGTTACGTATTAAAGGCCGTACCTTCCATAGGAAAACCTGGAGACTTCACAGTTTAATCTGGATTTCACAACTACTTTCTAATTACTCTCCTTTATCCTTTTCTGAACTTCAACAAAGATTTTCTTTGTCTTCGTCCAGTAAACCCCAATATGACTCCCTCCTTCCTCCTCTCCTGCAATATCTTCTTTCCCTACCAACGGATCCTGTTATTACCCGCAGATCTTCTGCTCTTTTTTCTCTATTATCTAATACTACCTCAGCTTCTTCTCTATATAGAATTCAGTTTTTCTCCTCTGATAGGGCCAAGGGGAAGTCTGAATTGGCCTGGGAAAAGGATCTCGCAGAATGTTGGCCTATTACTTTTTGGGACAAATTATGGTTGAAAATACATAAGACATCAAGAGCAGCTATTATCTCTCAAACTCTTTATTTTATTTACAAACGCCTGCTTTTTACACCACTGAAATTAGCCTCTTTTTCTACAGACCTTTCCTCTGCCTGTTGGTCAAGCAATAGTAATTTGGCTGATTTAAAACATATGCTTTTTGAATGTCCTTTCCTCTCCCGTTTTTGGCATCTGGTTTGGTCCCAAATTAATAAAAATGTTCACACCCAAATTCCTTTTTCTGCTTCCAACATCTTTTTAGGTTCCTTATCACTTTCTTGGTCTCATTCATCTCCCAGCCCTTCCTTACTTGACCTAATATTGGCGATTGTTCTACATTTGATAACGTCAAACTGGAAACAATCTGATAAAGTTACTTTCAGAGCTTGGTGGAATGCTGTGTGTTTTCATAATTTGATTTGATTTGATTTGATTTGATTTATCAACTTATATAGCGCGCGAATGCCCGAAGGCGTCTTGGTGCTTACGACAGACAGCAGTCCTCTCTGAAACGGGCACCTAACAGACCGCAGTAAAAAGCCAAGTTTTCACTGCTTTTCTAAAAGAGCCTAGAGATGGGCTATTTTGTATAGTGAGTGGCAGCAGGTTCCAAGCCCGTGCTGTATGTACAAAAAATCTCCTTCCACCCCAATTGGCCCGTATGATTTTCGGGACTCTAATTAATTTCAATTGCCTCGATCTGAGCAATCTGGAAGGTTCATACAATTTCAGATTAGTTCTCAAGAACTTTGAGTCTGATCCCTGAACAGCCTTGTATGCCAAACACAGTGATTTAACCTGCACTCTTTTTGCAATTGGAAGCCAGTGTAAGCTTTTTAATTTATGTGCAATTGGCTCATATTTGGGAATACCAAGTACCCACCTTGCAGCTGCATTTTGTAGGCGTTGTAGCTTAGATAAAGTCTGTGCTCTCGCCCCGGCGTATAAAGCATTCCCATAATCTAATCTAGATAATGCTAATGCCGTCACTACCGTCTTTCGAGTGTCATCTGGTATATAAGGTAGTAATTTTTTAACCATCTTCAGAATAAACCAGACTGAGAATGCCAGTTTGCTAGCTTGAGCGTCAAATGAGAGTTTGGTATCAAGGATCATACCCAAATTTTTCACTTTTTATGCTGGATCTGGACAACTGCCCAAGCTGTCGGGCCACCAGGCTGGGGACCAGATGTTAGAATTGCCTCCCAGCAGCAGCACTTCGCTCTTAACCCCATTCAGCTTCAAGCACTTATCCAGCATCCACTGGCTGACCTGTGACATACAGTATTTGAATTTTCTTGCCGTCTCGTTCACCTCCTTACTAATGGACACCACTATCTGGGTGTCGTCGGCATACGACACTGGAGTGAAACCACATTCCCTTATAATTTCAGCCAAAGGAGCCACATATAAATTAAAAAGGGTAGGGCTCAAGGAGGACCCCTGGGGTACCCCACAAGGTGAGCTAAATGAATTGGACTTTGCCTCTCCCAGCTCCACTGAAAAAGTTCTATTATACAGATAGGAGTCAAGGAGGGCTGAAGCCAAGTCATGGACCCTTGCTTCTGTCAGACAGATCAGGAGTGTCTCATGACTGACCGTATCGAAGGCTGCCGATAGGTCTAATAGCACCAAGGCGGCCTTCCCTCCATCATCCAGCACACTCCTGAGTTCTTCCACCGCGGTCAGTAAAGCTGTTTCCGTCCCGTGCCCCTCCCGGAATCCAAATTGAGAATGATCTAACCAGATTAGATACTAGCAATGTCACCCCTATATCTCTGTCCATTAAAAGAGATCTTTTATGGCTATCTCTATCTTCCTATCTCACGGATATAGCTGCACGATATAGCTGCACCGCTTCCTAAAACAATTAATACTCCTGATGAAGTTAGGATGCCTCCATAAATCCTTTGTTGTCTTTTCGCTTTTTATTTCAGTGTTCATACTGTAGGATGTGACTCCTTTTTCCTTTTCAACTATTACATTTTAGAGTTTATTATATTTACAATATATTTGTTGATACCTCTTGGTGTTGAATTATTCTTTAAGATTCAGGTAGTTTTATTTCTTGCCTGTACTGTTATTTAATGATGTTTCCCCCTTTTCTCCCCCTACCCTCCCTCCCTCCTTTTTCTCGAATTCTAGCATGTAATTTGTTCTACAATGTATAACATTACTTCTCATAGTGTATTTCTCTTATACGCTGTTTATTTTTTGTATGTTATACTCTTTTTCTTCAATAAACTTGAACTTGAAAATAAAAAAATAAAAAAACTCATAAAAAATGAAAAATAAAATGCCCCAGTGGAGTTAGAATAGTAAATTGTGTTGTAAAGTTTTTGCAGAATAAAAAACATGGGGTAATGGCACAAGTTGTAAATGCGTGCAGAGTAAAGTGTCCTATTCATTCAGTCACCAGGGCAAAGGATTATAAATTGGATAACCAAAAAGGGAATAAACTCCAAAAGGCCCATCTGAAGCCCAAGCAGAAAAAGAACAAATACCACCTTCCAAATACATAGAATAACTCTAGCATTGACTTTACAGAGTCATATCGTACAATTACTTGCTTGTTTTATTATAAAGAAGGAGGATGCATGCAGATATGATTATAGTTCTGCTTGCTGGCTTCCATTCTGAATGTTCCATAAGCAACTGAACATTTGTGAGGGGGCCGGTAAACAGCCTGATAAGAGTGGTGCGGCCAACCAACGAAATTGCCTCCTGTGTTTCTTTGGTGTGCAGTCAAAATATCAATTCCCTATTATCGACCTACAGTAATATCGAGTTGTAAATATCGAAGGTGAAGAATATCGAGGTCAAGAATATCGTAGGACAGAATATCGACCCTAAGGTAAGTAATATCGATTTTTTTATATCGATCTAAGTAATATCGAAGTTAGTAATATCGATATCAAATATATCGATGTTACTAATATTGATTTTGTTTGTTTTTATGTATTTTATTATGTATTTTATATGTATGTGTTATATGTTTTTGTTAAGTATTTTATTTGTTTTTAATTATATGTGTATTTTTTTTATATTCAAAATTTTATTTTTATTTTAATTTTATGTTTTAGTACTGGAGCGGGTTGTGGGTTTATAGGGGAATAGGGTGGGAAGTAATTTAATTATAGTAAATTAAACTATTAATTTTTTGTAATTGTACATTTATTTTAATTAATTTTTGCGCTTACATTCTGTAGCAGGTTGTGGGTTTTTTAGGGAAATTGGTTGGGAAGTAATTTAATTGTAATTAACTAATTATTTATTTTTTATTGGTTTTGATAATTATTTTATTTCTAATTGATCATTAATTGGTAATTATTTATTTGAATTGGTAATTAATTTTATTATTTGGTAATTAAGGTTTGTAATTGGTAATTACATTTTTTAATTGGTAATTAAGGTTTGTAATTGGTAATTACATTTTTTAATTGTAAATTATTTTCTTTAATTGGTAATTGATTTTTTAAAATTGGTAAATACATTTTTTAATTGTTAATTAATTTTTATTAATTGGAAATTTATTTTATTAATTGGTAATTAATGTATTATAATAAATACTTTTTATTTAAAAATACATTTACTGTTTACCATTTTTTATTTGTTAATGAATTTTTAATTATTAATATGTTTTTTGTTTTGAAAAATATTTTAGTGTTCAATATTTATTATGTGGTTATTTATATTTATGAATTAATATTTATTGGTATTTGTTAATTTATTGGTAATTAATTATTCAATTGTAATTATGTTTTTAGTAATTATTAAAATTTGCAAATGATGTTCAGTTATTTAAAAATAAAAATTTTAATTATTTTGTTTACAACAATTATTTATAAGTATGTTACATTTAACTTCTACACTATCCACTGATTTCCCTACTGTTGCACTCTCTGGAGTGGGACTAGTAATTTGTACCCCTACGCTATCCAACACTTTCCCTACTGTTGCACTCTCTGGAGTGGGAATAGTAATTTTTACCCCTACGCTATCCAACGCTTTCCCTACTGTTGCATTCTCTGGAGTGGGAATAGTCATTTTTACCCCTACACTATCCAACGCTTTCCCTACTGTTGCACTCTCTGGCGTGGGAATATTAATTTTTACCCCTACGCTATCCAGCGCTTTCCCTACTGTTGCACTCTCTGGAGTGGGAATAGTAATTTTCACCCCTACGCTATCCAAAGCTTTCCCAACTGTTGCACTCTCTGGAGTGGGAATAGTAATTTTTACCCCTATGCTATCCAACGCTTTCCCTACTGTTGCACTCTCTGGAGTTGGAATAGTAATTTTTTACCCCTACGCTATCCAACGCTTTCCCTACTGTTGCACTGTTTGGAGTTGAAATAGTAATTTTTACCCCTACGCTACCAAAACCTTTCCTTATTGTTGCACTCTCTGGAGTGGGCATAGTAAATTTTTACCCCTACGCTATCCATGCTTTCCCTACTGTTGCACTCTCTGGAGTTGGAATAGTAATTTTTTACCCCTACGCTATCCAACGCTTTCCCTACTGTTGCACTGTTAGGAGTTGGAATAGTCATTTTTACCCCTACGCTACCAAAACCTTTCCTTATTGTTGCACTCTCTGGAGTGGGCATAGTAATTTTTACCCCTACGCTATCCAACGCTTTCCCTACTGTTGCACTCTCTGGAGTTGGAATTGTAATTTTTACCCCTACGCTATCCAAGGCTTTCCCTACTGTTGCACTCTCTGGAGTTGAAATAGTAATTTTTACCCCTACGCTATCCAACGCTTTCCCTACTGTTGCACTTTTTGGAGTTGGAATAGTTATTTTTTACCCCTACGCTATCCAACATTTTATATAAATAATTTTAAAAATATTAAAATTATATAACAATTTTTAATTTATTAAACATAATTCTTTACTTTTCATTTGTGTATTTGTAAATGTATCTGTAATTTATAATATTTTTTTATTAATTTATAAATTATTAAAATAATTATTACAACTTATTGTTAAGTACATATATATTATATATTTTCTGTATATGTTTCATTAATGTATTACTATTAAATATGTATTATTTATTAATTTTAAACATTATTTTAACTATGTTGATTTTATTTATTAGTGTTATTTACTTTATTTTACATTTATATTTTTACAGAAAAAAACGATATTTTTAACATCGATATTTTTAACATCTATATTTTTTTCCAATATTTTTGTACTTACCATGTTGTAGATAGGATGTCGATATTCTTACCTTCGATATTTCTGCTTCGATATTCCTGTAGGTCGATATTATGTAGGTCGATATTTTGTCAGTGATCGTTTTCTTTAACACCTGTGTCCTCACTCCACAATGTTTCATGCATCAGACTGATTTTAATTTTTTATTTTTTTAGATGGCGCTCCTGCCTGTGATTGATATGCTTGTTCCTTTTGTTCACCTCCTCGTTTCTGAGTGCAGGCCAAGCCTGAGGCCCTGAAGAAATTCAATCACGTCAATCTGGGAAAGTGGTGCTCCCAACATGGTGTCTTCGGCCGTTGCTGTAAATCTTCTTGGGGTGATCTTCTTGGCCATCTCCAGGATAACAAGTCTCTCCTGCTGACTAAGGGCATATGCCACAGAGTAAGGCCGTGATCATCTTGCTTGGCACTCAGTAGCTATGCCACTTCCACTGCGATGGTGTCTTACTCTTCCTCTGGTCTCCAACAGGTCAGTAGACCCATCATGAGGCTGACTCATGCCACCATCGGGGCACGGTTGGTGCTCTGACTACTTTATTTTGTACCAGGGTTCTTCCATCTATCTCATTGTTTCTCTTCAGTCACATTTGATAACCATGTTCTCAGGTTTTAGTTCTGTTTCTTATCCTCTTTCCAATCTCACATATTTTTATCATAGGCACAGGATGGAGCAATGAGACAATTTGCAACTGCTGAACACAACTTAAGATAGAATAGTTCTATGAGCCACTGAATGATCTGCAGACAGCACAAACTAGAAAATTGTTTCATGAATTCGTTCTGCGGCTGTGCACAAGTTCATGATATGGTCCCAGTGGATTTACAATGTTCCCATTCTGCACCTCTGTAGATGTAAAAAAGGAGGCCGCTCATCCCTTTGCAAAGTAACTGCGCCTTCCAAAGTGGAAATTTGGGTAAATGTATGAGTTAGTGCATTAACTGCCAATAGCACAAATCTGGGAAACAATGCATCTCCTGTTCCACGTTTCCCTGGTGTGTTGCATTCAGCTCATGAACTTTCATGCATAGATACCAAGGGCCTCATTAGGATGGCGGGCGGACCTTGCCCGCCCGCCATCCTCGTGGTAATAGGGACCGCTCGCCTTAAGGGCGGGGGTCCCATCGCCAGCATTAGGATGCACCCGCCACTGTGGCGGGCGCAACCCGCATTCCTACCATTGTGGTGGGCGGTGCACTCAGCACCGCCCGCCACAATGGCAGGAAAGCATGCTGTGCACTTCCATGCACAGCATGGCAGGCACCACGCGGTGCCTGTAATGCTGTAATGCTGTGCATGGAACTGCTTGGGGGTACCATAGGTACCCCCCATGTGCACCCCCCACCCCCTGGAGTCCCTGGGGGCCCGCAACGGGCCCCCGCAGGGATTCTCCACATGCCACGGAAATGCATCCACAATTGCCCATTCTAATATGGCTGGCTGTGTCTGATAGACACCGCCACCATATTATTCCTTTTGAACCCCGGCCGCAAGGCGACCGGGGTGGAAAAGCGCCGGACAGTCTTTCCGTCCGCCAAGATCCCGTCTGCCATACTATTATGGCGGGGGGGAAAACGAGTGTGGATGCCGGGCAGATTGCCCCCGCCAAGCTGGCGGTGGCTACCGCCAGCCTGGTTTGGGCAATCCGCCCGACATCGTAATTGGCCCTCAAGTAAGGGTCTCATTTACAATAAGGCTGCACCACCCGGATCATCACTTTTTGCAATGCTCCAGTGGCGCAGGGGTATGCAACATGTTTACCAGCCAGCACTAATGCACTTTGCATGGCTTAATGCAGCCTTGTAAATATCTTTCCCTTTAACGCAGTTTTTTACGTTAAAGGGGCATACAATGGGTGCTGCTGTGGGCGTTCCCAACAAAACTCATGGCTTTTTGACACTGCCACAGATTTATGGCGAATCATAATTCTGAGCCAGCCCCAAACAATTCACCTCCCCAGGGGAGGCGCAATGAGGAGAAATACCTTTATTTCTCCTAGTTTTTCCTTTTTCTATGTGTGCTGCATTTTGCAACCCACATAGAAAGAGAAAAAAGCCTCTTGAGATTGTTTTGTGTATGAAGGTTTCCCTTCATGCACAAAAACAATAATCCTGACAATGCAGACACCCATGCACCATGGTGCAAAGGTTCCTGCATTGGCGCATGGCTGTCCATTTTTCACCAGTGCAGGGTAAAAGGACAGGAAAGCGGCATATCTGATAATTGTGGCGCATTCCTTCCATTTTCTTTTGCCATAGGGCAGAGCAGCATGAAGGCCTGCAGCACAGTTTGAAGACAAAATCTTGATAAAAAGGACCTTAAGGGCCTAATTTATGAAAAGTGTTGCATTGCTGGTAGAAAACAGCAATGCAACACGTTTCATTGCACCCTCCTTGCGACACCTTGGATGTGCGTATTACTGTACTGCACTCCTTGTCACAAAGATTGACCAGATACATCAGGAATCCTTACGTATCTGGTGGTGCAGTAATGTTGCATTGCTGGAGTGTGTCGCAAAAATGACTCAACTCCAGCAATGTGTCATTAGACATGTGGGAGTCCCATGTAAAAGGGACTGCGTCAGTCCTTACGCCTGCTGTGAAGCATGCGTAAGGATGTAACTCAGTGAACACATTAAAGTGGCGCAGTGAAATCTAATAGATTTCACTGCACCACTTCTACAAGCCTTTTTACAGGGAAATGCCCACCCTGCATGACGCAGGTATAATGTGGTGCCGGGTTGTACAAAGTGATGCATCTGCCTAGATATGGTGCAGTGAAGCACACTTTTTACGCTGCCGTAGCATTACAGAAAGTGACGCAAACAGCAGTGTAAGGCCTTCATAAATAAGGCCCTAGGGCCTCATTTATACGTTTTTGCCATAGGGCAGCGCCACAGGCCTTCCTGCCGCGCTGCCCTATGGCAAAATAAAAGGGCAGGAGTGAGCTGTATCTATCAGATCTTGCGCATTCCTGTCCTTTTCCCCAGTGCTTGTGCACATGGGCTGTTGTGCACGAATGCAAACACTTTTGCATCATGGTGTAAGGGTGCCTGCGTTGCGGGGATAATTGTTTTTGTTCAGGAAGGAAAACCTACCTGCACAAAAACAATCACAAGTGGCTGGCTTTTTCCTCTTTCTATTTGTGCTGCAGAATGCCGCACACATAGAAATAGAAAAAGGAAAAACGAGGAGAAATAAAGATATTTCTCCTTCTGCCTCCCTTACACTTCCCCAGGGGAGGCAAACGTTTTAGGGGCTGCCTCAGAGTTACAATTTCTCGCAAATCTGGGGCAGTGTCAAAAAGCCATGGATGTTGCTGGGAACACCCGCAGCAACACCCATTGCATGACCATTTAATGCAGAAAACTGGAATAAAGGGAACTGTTAGAAATGGGGGGCCTCTAGTTGGCAATGGTTTGCATCTTTGTCCAAATACAGACCCTTGCTTCTAGTCAGGAAAAGGGGGATACACTCCTAAAATAACACCTGCTCACCCCCTTAGTAGCTTGGCACACGCGGACAGGCTTATCTCAGAGGCAGTGTGTAAAGCATTTGTGAACACATACAGAAAATACAGTAAACACACTACAAATGGACACCACACCAGTTTAGAAAAATAAGTAATCTTTACTAGACCTAACACAAGACCAAACAAAAAAAATACACAATACAATATCGAGAATATGACTTTAAAATGGTAGAAATAGCTTAGTTCAATGTAGATGGTAAATGCAACACTTTACCCTCAAAGTACCTTGGATGCATCATGCAATACAAATAAAAGGGTCGATGGGAAGGTGATGCATCGGTTCCTTGCTTCGGGGGAGGTGATGCGTTGTTTCCTAACTGCAGCGCAGGGGAGGTGATGCTTCCGTTCCTTACCAGAGAGGAGGTGATGGGTCAGTTTCTTACTGCGTTCCGTTTACGATGCGACAAGATGGCCCCTCGATTTGATGTGATGATCCAGAGTGATGCGACAAAATGGTGTCTTGGATGCAATTCATGCACGCCCAACGTCCGTGCGGCAAAATCAATTAACTTTGCAGTCGGGACAGGCCCTGCGACACGCTTCTCTGGTGATGCGACGGTGACCTCTGTGGCGGCGGCACGCTTCTCCAGTGACGCGACATACTTCGTCTGCGATGCGAGGGCGAACAGCTGCGTTCGCTGCACGCTTCTTCAGCGATGGGGTGACAACTGCTGCGGCAACGACATGCTTCGTCCTCGTTGTGTCATCTTCCAGCTTCCAGCAACACACTCTCTAGAGGTCCCACAAACAGCAGCAGGCACCTCTCTGCAGGTAGAGATTGCAGCAAGGAAATTCAGGGGAGCTGGTGGTGAAGTCTTTGTGTTCCTGAGACTTCAGAACAAGAGGCAAGCTCAGCCTTAAGCCCTAGGAGATCTTCCTCAAGATAGTAAAAGTATACACAATGTTCCTTTTCTCCTTTCCTTGGCAATAAGTAACCACTGCAGGCCAACCCCAAACAGCAAACAGCACAGGGGCAGTCCCCTCCTTCAGCTTCCTTGGTTTCTCTCCTTAGCAACAGGTTCATCTTGATTCCCAATATTTATACTAATAAATCCTTTGTTCTCTGAAGGCAGAGAGTGTCTGTACCTAGTCAAACCCAGTTCGGTCCTCCCTGGTGCAGCTTCCTGGCAGGAGGGGGAGACAGCATTGTTGAAATTAGATATGTCCCAGGTAGATGAAAGGAAATCTCCTCCCCCTACTCTCTATTCAATGTAGGTTCAGGCAAGTGAAACGAAATCTCCTCCCCCTACTCTCTATTCAACCCAGGTCTATTCAGCCCAGCCCTGACCCATCAGACTGCTGGAGCCACAGCCCTCTCCAGTTCAGAAACCAGACATGCAATACACAAACCTAGCAGAGGCATGCTGGATGGTTAGGCAAGAAAATACCTTCTTTCTAAAAGTGGTATTTTCAAACACAGAATGTTAAAATCACCCACACTAAAAGATGCATTTTAACATTCTGAGTTCAGGCATACTAAACTTTCTTTTCATATCTTGTTCCCTGGGTCAGTTATGTTTATAAGATGTTATAATCAAACTGCCCATTCTGGACTATGGGAACAGGTAGCCTTGCAATAGTGAAAAACTAAATTGGCTGTAATTCACTATCAGGGTGTGCCACACACATCATGGCATGTCCTACCTTTTACCTACAATTCACCCTGCCCTTGTGCCTTCCTTTGGGGTGACTAATATGTAGAAAGGGGGATGTTTAGGGACTGGCAAGTAGGTGCACTTGCCAAGTCGACATGGCAGTCCAAGACTGCACACAGGCTCTGCAATGGCAGATCTGAGCCATATTTTACAAGCTGCTTCTGTGTGTGGCACAACCAGTGCTGCAAGCCCACCAGCAGCATTTGATCTACAGACCATGGGCACACATGGTGCACTGTACTAGGGTCTGATTAGTAAATTGATTAGCCAATCATGGAGTCACTAATCCATTACAACAATTTACAATAGGGAGCACTTGCACTTTGGCACTGAACAGTAATGGCAGAGTGCCCAAAGCATCTAGAGCAGCAAAAATACAGGAGGCAACAGCGAACAATGGAAGGGAGACCCACGCCAGTGGTGCCAGGTCTAACAGGAACGATATTACAAGGTAGCATTAAGCCAAAAAAAAAGTGGCTTAGTGCTGTCTGGTAAATATGAAGCAGGTTCCTGCACCACCGGAACTTCACAAAAAGTGATGCACTGGCGGCACAATTAGCTTATAAATAATCCCCTAGGGGACACATGTTTCTGGTTTCGGTGCAGGGCAGCACCTCAAGTAATCTTGCTGCACTGCCCTACGTCAAAACAAAAGGGCAGCAAGGTGCTGTATCTATGTCATTTGGTGCATTCCTGTCTTCCCCAACGCTGGCGCACAATGGGCCTGTATTGCAGTGCTGATTGATTTTGTGCAGGAAGGGACACTTTCCTGCAGAAAATCAATCAAATTCAGCGATTTCCTTTTTCTATGTGTGATGCAGAATCCAGCACACATAGAAAAAGAAGAAACAAAGAGATATTTAAACATTTCTCCTCATTGTACCCCCCTAAAGTCACCCCTGGGGCGGAGTTAGATTCTGTCGCTTTCCCAGGTTTATGATTTCTCGTAAATCTGGGAATGCTTCAGATTCCATGGGTGTTTCTGGGAACACCCACAGCAACACCAATTGAATCCCCCTTTCACACAGTGTTCAGCGTGAAAGGGGCACATATTCACAAGGCCATGAAAAGCCACGTAACGCGGCGTTACCTGGCCTTGTGAATATGCTGGGGTTCATTGCACAACCGTAACACAAAAAAAGTGACGTTCCAGTGACGCTGCAGATAGTGGGGCTTAATGAAAAATGGTTCCTTGCTCCCCTTCCATACCTAGACGCCGAAGCTGAATGAGGGATCATGGTACAGCCCCAGGCTATAATCCCATATTCGTATGGCAATGCACCTTTCAAAGTGACCCCACTATTTCTGCTGGCCCCCATTCAGCACAAGGCTAATGAATACCTATGATATATCGGAGACTCAGGGGACCCTCATAATATTTTGGAGGGGGGCTCCAACATTTTGAGTTATGCCGCTGTGTGCATACGCACATGCGTTAGAAAGTATCAGCACATACCATCTCCTAACTAGTGGCTGAATTACTGAAGGATGCTGACGACATCTGCTAGCTGCACAGCAACTACAGCAACAGTACATCATTCTGTCATAACTGTACATGAATAAAGAGACAATAATGATATGTTGCAGATTGTCGTGCAATTCAGCAGAACCAAAAACTATCATTATTTGCTATGGGCAGCCCTGTCATTAAGATTGCTCGCTTTGATTGAGCATCTTTCCAGTTCTTTGCTGACTACCAATTCATTTCACTTTGTTCTCTCTACTTCTGTGCCCCCACCCCAGTGGCTAGGAGTGCCGGCTAAGTGCTACATCTCTATGAGCCAATGACAGCTTTAGAACTCAGGCAGTCACATTTAATTTGCATCTATTCAAGAAAACATGTAATTCTTGCTCTTTAGGTGGATACTACTGATCAAATATTAAATCTTCAGGTCGAGCGTTCATTAGATAATGAGACTTTTCCAGCCAAAAATAAGAAAAATGGCAGTCACCTGAATCTTCTTCGAACAAAATAATGTTGATTTCTCTTCAAACTAACTAGCCGGTATACAAAAATAATCGCTGTAATCACTGCAAAGGTTTCCAGAGACACAGCATTTAATGATAGTTTTGATTTGTCCAAACTTTATTGGTTTCAGTTGATAAGAAGTCATCAGGGCTGTAAAATTATATGGTAACCGGAAAGCTTTTTAATGCTAGTATTAGCCAGGCGAACAAACAAGCAGAGAGGGTACATGTCCACTGAACACTGAAGAGCAATCTAGTAATTGCAATGCTGGGTCTTCTCTGTTAGATTTTCAGTAACAGAGTATTCTTTGGTTTTAAAGGCAAATTATTAATATTTGATATGCCATCAGGAATGAAAAATTGTAACATATATAGATTCAAGAGGGGTTGTAGCATTTACAGCAGATTAAAAATCTTTTTGACAACTTGTCCTGCTTTTTGGACTTATTGATGATGTTGTTTTTTAGAACTTGTTTAAAGGAAAAAGTTGCCAGCAAGGGATTTGTTTGTTGGTCTGAGTTAGACAGTGTAGCGCAGTCTGTTTTAATTGGACTTAGCAGCTGAATGAAACAGCAACTGTTCAAAATATTATGAATCTGTCAACCAAATACTACAGAGACTACCACACTAGCCCCATAGAAATGTAGTAACTTAAACAGATTCAACGACATTCTTGTGATTTCTGGCAGTGAATGAGAAATTAAACACAAGAATCCAGATAAAGCAACACGGAAAGGTTTGTTTTTTTTGGAAAAATTATTATTTTTTATATTGAAATAAATCATCAACGAAAATCAAGGGTGTACTGTTACAAACAGTTGCATGTGTTTCTTATGTAAATGGAGCTGAAAAAACAATCCATAAATACAGAAGAAAGCAATCCAGTCGAGAATACACTAAATTAAATTGACTTATTTACAAGATGATAAATAGAAAGCCAGATGTAAAAAAGGGGAGAGACTTGGATTGAAGTGTCGACGTTTCGGTCTCAGTGGTTTGATACAGAGGAGACGCTTTACGCCAGTTACTCGCTTCAGAACTATCTCGGACCCTGAGATTGATACCACAGGTTCCCCAAAGATTTAACATTTTTCTGGCCTGGATATTTGGATATCACTTATGGACAGACTTAAAGCTTCCCTAAGGCAATGAATTGTTAAACTCTGCATGAGTTCATCTACAGCTTTGTTTTATTGATGAAATAAGGGTCATCCTTATTGCATTATCCTCTTGTCCTGATGATGGTCTCTGGATTACACCACTGAGACCGAAACGTCGACATTTCAATCCAAGTCTCTCCCCTTTTTTACATCTGGCTTTCTATTTATCATCTTGTAAAGAAGTCAATTTAATTTAGTGTATTCTCGACTGGATTGCTTTCTTCTGTATTTATGGATTGTTTTTTCAGCTCCATTTACATAAGAAACACATGCAACTGTTTGTAACTGTACACCCTTGATTTTCGTTGATGATTTATTTCAATATAAAAAATAATAATTTTTCCAAAAAAAGCAAACCTTTCCGTGTTGCTTTATCTGGATTCTTGTGTTTAATTTTTCATTCACTGCCAGAAATCACAAAATTGTCGTTGAATCTGTTTAAGTTACTACATTTCTATGGGGCTAGTGTGGTAGTCTCTATAGTATTTGGTTGACAGATTCATAATATTTTGAACAGTTGCTGTTTTATTCAGCTGCTAAGTCCAATTAAAACAGACTGCGCTACACTGTCTAACTCAGACCAACAAACAAATCCCTTGCTGGCAACTTTTTCCTTTAAACAATTTCACTGCCCAAGCCCGCAAGGGTATATTGGGTTACCCACCCCTACTACCAGTTTTTTAGAACTGCCTGTGTGTCTTTTGGACTGTTATATGACTAAGGTACATGAGATGCTAGGCTACTTGTACCTTTCACGGGATCGAAAGATATAAGAGATGCCATAAACAGATCTGAAACTAGGACCCAGAAGAACGGTCAGGTAGGTTTGAAAAATCGCGCACCACTTCATGCTCAAAGAAGTGGCAGAAAGTTAATATTGGTGGATCTAATATAGGAACATGTATGGCCAAGCTTGGAGATGGGAGATAGTGCAACAAAAGATGTAGGGGAATACCCAGGAAGAGGATACTGTAGGGAAAGCATTGCAGTGGGCAGGGCACCAGGTATAATGATTGGGATGAGAGCATGCTGAAAGTAAAGGACACAGGGGTCATGTTTAATAAAATATCACGCAGTGCAGGACAGCAAACAAAGTTAATGCGCTGCATTGCATCAACAGGGGAGAGCTGATCAGTACAATATCAATCAAGATATGACGCTCATCTCTCTACATGAACTGGTGACCTTGAGGCTGCCTAGCACCAATGCGGCACTCTTGCACCATGGTAGGTCAAGTCAAAGATGATGGAGGTTTGCTTGGTCCACTGAGAGTGCAATAGAGTAGTCAGGGTCCAGCATTCATCTGGCATTTCACTGCACACTGACTCACACACAGCCTGCAGTCACTGACCTCCCAGAGGTCTCCTGCATTGCAGACACTACCTTTGCAGGTCATGATCAGATGCACTTGGGGATCTGATTGTGGAGAGGTTGTGTGGGTCTTTCCGTAAGGCAATTTTGAAACATTTTGGACTACATGTCCACAAATCTTTGCACTGTAGCCATTTTGGGTGGCTCTCTTGTATTAAAAGAAATGACACCCAAGTCCACATTCCTGGTATTCTTGATCGTGAAGTATGAGAGGAGTAGAGCTCTCTACTTATTTGGAACCCTGTGAGGTGGTTTGGAGAGCTGCAGTGAGTATGGCAAGAGTGTCAAGACGCTAATCCTTGTTTTGTTTTTTAAAACTGCAGAATGTCTTCACGTCATAAATGAGAACTCTTTTACGGGTCCCATTTGAAGCTTTCCTTATGGTTTTCATATGAGAGTTTGTTAAGTGTTATAATTCTAGACGTGTTTTTCAGACAGTACATGATATTTCATTATATTGCACTTGCTTAAAAACGTGGTTCATTTGATTTCCTTTGGAGTTACCGAAACAAATCTCTACGCTTTAAAGATCGAAATTAATCATTTCTTTCATAGACTACTTTAAACTACGAAGTCTTCCAATTGTTTCAGGAGTTGCATGATTTTGAGAGCCGCGTTTTGACACAGGTCTTTCAGGATGCTGAAGCACTAAAATAATGGGAAAAATCTGCAAGTGAACACAACATTGTGTAATAACCACACTCCACTTTTTTCTTTGATGCGCAAAAGGCCATTTTATTAGGACAAGGTTGCAACACTTAAAACATTAATAAACATTACCTAAATCCAACTATAACTCCTCAACATGCCATACCGTTTCATTCTCACTGTGCCATTCTCAAACACCATCTCACCTGTTTCACCCCTCCACTTTCACTTTCTGACCTATTCCCATTCTCTCCTTCACTTGTTCTCAAAACATCCTCCCTTGAATTTCCTCTGTTGCTCATTGCATCCCGCACACCGCCATCAGTCACCTGTGCACCCTCCCCCCCCTGAGGGTTGGATCCACCCGTATGTGACTCACCACCCCTCCAAAGCACCGCTTATGCCCTGCAACCTGTCCCTGTCTGGCTAGGCTGTCGCACTCTACACCCAAACCCCCCTTCTTGATGTAGGGTGACTGGGTGGACTAATATTTTCTTTTTACCCTTCCCTCCCGGCGGTGCTTGGTGTCAGGAAGAGGCCGGATCCTGCTCTTCGGACACGTTTATAGCCCTACCTACACCTGAACCTTCCAGTAACTATCCCTAACCCCCCATCTTGTCCTTCTGGTGTTGCCTGAAGTACTCCGGGGAAAGACTGGTCTGTGACCCTAACTTCCCCCTGGGGCCAGCATTGTACTTTGATGCTGATGAAAACATTAGGGAAATTCTGGTGTTCTTATGGTTGGGACTATGTTAAGGAAACATTTATCCAAAAATATCTGATCTAATTTTGACGGTTTTTGCCCATTATATATTTCATGCTCAAGACCCAAGTTAGGAATTCTTAACGTGGGTCCTGAGCATGAACTACTACTATAGCTACTTCAGAGGACGCATTAGACCCTGACAAGGGTGCCATGTGTTGCTTGTCATTAGACTGCAGACGAAGCTGAAGGCTTTTCGTTGGATTGGGTAACTAATTGAGCAGTAACGTAACATCAGCTGCAGAAAGCATGTTCAAAAATGCTTCACTTAATGCCTTCATGGGTGTGCTACTTGGAGGTTGGAATTGGCAAGGAGCATGTTCACTTGCAGAGCTTTGAGACTGCCGTGACGAGACTGGGCAGATCCTTGTCGAACGTTTGTTTGAGGTAAGTTAGGCAGTTAACAGTGAGACTGGCTATTTTTACTACACGAGAGACTGTTAGTAAGCAATGAAGAGCATACGTTGATGGGTGTGTTTGTATGCTTTAAGTTGTGCTGATTGAGATGTTGATGAGATTGTACATGCTGCTGGAGCATGGGAGGAGTGTTGTGTGTATTTCAAAGGGTAGTTATGTGGTACAAAGGTGTGGAAAGGATGGTTGTATGACATTACAATGCATGCTTTTACTACCCATGCCTTATATAGCAAGTTTTACAAAGCATGCTGTTACAACGCATAGTGTTGGTAGTGCTGGATATTGAATAGTTTAATTTACTATTCCCAACTCCAGTCCCCTTGGATAGTAGAGAAGGTGTTGGATAGTAAATTAAATCTATTCCCTAACCGAGAGCGCCCCCCAGCGCAATGCGTTGTAAAAACATGCGTTGTAAAACTTGCGATGTAATGGCATGCGTCGTAAAAGTTGCGTTGAAAAGGATGTTTCCCGGAAAGTATGCACATACTGAGTATGATGCACCTCCATAAATGGGTGGATGGCAATGGAATTTTAATAAAACAACATATCAACTTAAAAAAAAAAAGTATTCTTGCTTAGATAATGCAACTTTCTTAAACATGATTGTTAAGAAATATTGGGGCATATTTACAAACCCCTATCACCACCACAACGTCACTTTCGATGGCGATAGGGGCAGCGTAAATAGGAGACAGCACCAGAAGCAGACAGCACCAGAATTAAGACTAGAGAAAACCTGGTTTTAAATAGGTGAAACAAGGAGAAATGATTTATTTCTCCTAGTTTTTGCTGAAACAGCAAATTGCCTATGATTCTTTATGTGCAGGAGGTTCCATCTTCCTGCACATAAATAATCATTAAAAAAATGCTGTTTTGCAACTTCTAAGTTTGTTGCTTTAAGCGGCACACATAGAAGTTACAAAGCAGCATTTAAAGATTGTTTATACACAGGAAGAGGGACGCAGGCACCCTTGCACTATGGTGCAACGGTTCCTGCATTGGCGCTAGGCAGCTTAATTTAGCACCAGCAGTGCTGCACCATATTCTGGTAAAAATGGTGCAGCCTGGGGTTTCTTTTTTTTTTTTAAACTTATTTTTATTCAGAAAGAAAAAAGATTCAGGTTACAACACACCATGTATAAGTGTACACTCAGTGGCTTAAAACATCGGGTTTAACACAACAAAAAGAAAAAAAAAAGAAAAAACATTTCAGAGTTAATCATCTTTTCAAACACTGTCCATCATAATGTATGATTTTCTTGAAATATATCCTAACCTATCCCCAACCGCCAATCAGCTATTGGTTTCCAAATCCGCATCCCTCTTTCCCTCCCCCTCCTACCTTTCCTTGCATAAATTGGGTTTTCCAGATTGTATGAGGACAATAAATTAGCCAACCAAACCTGTAGAGTCGGGGGGTTAGGGTCTAGCCATGCCCTAGCAATACACAATCTATATACTGCCATAGCCAAAAAAACAAACTCATGATGTTCACCTTCTTCTGGTACTATTCCTAAAAGAATGTGGACTGGCTTAAGTTCCAACTTGATCTTAAGTGAAGCCTCCATAAAATGTTCAAGATTTCGTAGCAGTGTGTGTAGTTGTGGGCATAATGCAAACATATGTATTATATCCGCCTCTGCTGAGTTACAACGCGGACAGGTTATACCCTCTGTTCCTCCCCATTTCGCTATCCTTGCTGGCGTGTAATATAGGGAGTATATAGTTTTATAGTGCTGCGACTGTAAAGATGCCGAACACAACACTGAACATCCTAGCTCCAAAGAATCCTGGAACCACCCTAGTTCTCCTTCCAGCTTTTCTGCCCATTTTTCACTGTGTTTATCCAAATCGTCCTGCATACCGGACACAAAGCTAGCATATAGACTTCTTATGGAACAGTCCCCCCCTAGTCTTATTTTTTCCATTATCTCTACTTTATTATAGCCAGCCGGACCTCCTTGCTTATTCCCTAAGAAGCTCCTAATCTGTAAATACTTAAAGAAATCCTTATTATTTAAACCAAACTTAGTACATATCTCCGAAAAGGTAGCCAAACCCTGGATCCCCCACAGATCTCCAATGCTTGTTACCCCCTTTTTCATCCAGCTTTCCATTACTCTATCTCCGAACACCTCGTCTGGGAATGACCTATTTTTAAACAGTCTTGTATAGCGGTTGAATCTTCCTAGCCCCACTTTCTTCATATATGCCGTCCATATCTTCACTCCTGCCTCAACCGTCTTATATCTGGTTCTTTTATAGCACCCGTATTCCACACAAGCCAGAAAGCAATTTTCAGCCTCTTCCCCTAATACAGCCTTATAGATTCTAGTAGACCCCTCTCTTACCCTTGAATCATCTCCCCCCCCTATTAAGCCTTGCATATATTGTATGGTCGCCGCCCAATAATACAGCTTGAAGTCAGGTGCACCCCATCCCCCTCTTTCCCTCGGAAGTGTCATATAGCGATAAGCCCTGCGCGTTTTCCCATGGGCCCAAATAAATTTATTAAGAATCCTCTCTAATGCTGAAAACCACTTTGCTTCGAAGAATAGTGGAATTGCCCTAAAAAAATACAAAAATCTTGGGAGTATCAACATTTTAATCACATTCGTACATCCCAGCAAGGACAGGTGAAGGTTGTTTAGTCGTTCTAGATCTGATTTTACCTTCGCCAACAGGGGGACCACATTATTCTGTACTGCTACTTCCAAATTCGCAGATATCTCTACCCCCAAGTAAACTGCTGAGTTAACCTTTCTTAAATCTACGTTGTTTTGGTCATTTAGCACATACCGATTGCTCACTATTTGGGTCTTGGTTTTATTTAAGCTATACCCAGAGACTTTCCCAAAAGACTCGGCCTCCCTTTCTACTTCCACCATTGCCTCATCTGGATATGGGGTTAGGATGGCCACGTCATCCGCATACGCCAAGATCTTCGCTTCCGACCCATTCAAGCTCATCCTAGCAATTCCATCATTCAATTCAAGCCGGCGCAGAAAAGGATCCAAATACAGCGCAAACAGTAAGGGAGACGACGGGCAGCCCTGTCTCGTGCCTCTTTCAATCCTAATTCCCTCTGAAAATCCCCTACACACCCTAATTCTAGCCGTAGGGTTCTTATACAATGCCTGCATTGCTTTGATATACCTGTTGCCAATGCCATTCCATCTCAATACTTCCCACAAATACTCCCAGGAGACTCTATCGAAAGCCTTCTCTGCGTCTAAGAAGATCGCAGCCATAGGGTCTCCTGGGGTACTAGCTGCGTCAAAGAGAGTTAAGACCTGTCTTGTGTGTTGCGTGGTGTCCTTGCCTGGTATGAACCCATGTTGGGAATGAACGACTAGTTCCTCAATAACTCCTGCCAACCTTCTAGCCAGAATTTTGGAATAGATTTTTGAGTCCGCATTCATTAGCGTTATTGGGCGGTATGATCCTGGCTGACTTAGTGGTTTCCCTTTTTTGGGAATCACCACTATATCGGCCCCCCCCCAGGAGTCGGGGATTGATTCCCCTAGCTGTGCCTTAATCATCACATCAAACATATCCTCAGTCAACAATTCAGAGAAAACTTTATAAAATTCCACTGGTAGCTGGTCGGGACCTGCAGCCTTTCCGGAAGGAAGAAGTTTTAATGCTTCTATGAACTCCTCTTTCTTGAATGGTTGCTCTAACTCCTCCTTCCTTTCTGGAGAGATACCCTCTGGGGCCACCCCTCTCAGATATCCCTCTATCTCATGCGAGTTCCCCTTTATGTTTTCCGTATATAATGTTGCATAAAACTGCCTGAAGACTTTCTGTATCCCATCTGCTCCTACCACTCGATTTCCAAATTGATCTATCATCTCGAGGATATCTGCTGCTGCTGCTCGCTGCCTGGTGCGAACAGCCAACAGGTGCCCTACCTTTTCACTGAACTCATATATCCCCTCTTTTCGGGCCAGATATTCCCCCACCGCCTTGGATAACATATGTTCAGAGGCCTCTGCCTTTAGTGACACCGTCTTCAATAACACTGGCTCTAAGGGGAGTTGCTGGTATATTGCTTCGCCCAACTCCCTCTCTACATTAAGGAGTTTCGTATTCCATTCCGCGATCTTGTTTTTTTCCTTTGTCCTTGCAGCTGCCCCATAGCTCATGGTCTCCCCTCTTACCCCCGCCTTAAAGGCGTCCCAAACTATTCCCGGGCTAGCGGTACCCCTGTTGAAATCCCAATAATCTCTGATCCATGATCCCATACGCTCTTTGTACCCCTCCTCCTGCAGTAATGCCCTTTCAAAAGTCCACTCCCTTTTTTCCCTTCTATCCAGCCCTATTTTAATTGTTAAAACCAAAGGGTTATGGTCTGAAATTAGGCGGGGGTATTTTTCTATTGAAACTGCATTAATGAGGGATCCAGAAACCAGAAAATAATCCAGCCTAACCATCCGTTTATGAGGGGCAGAGTAAAATGTGCTTCCATCTAGAGCTGAATGCAGCTCTATCCAAGGGTCGAATAAAGAGTTGTTACTAACCAAATCACACAATGCCCTATAGGTTCTTTTTTTCCTTCCTGCATAAAGAGTCCCTGACTGTAGGATAGGGTCTCTAAAATCATGTATGTTCAGATCTCCGCAAAGTATAATCGGTTCAGGCCAATTAACCAGCTCTGAATCTACAAATTGAAACACCTCCGGGTCATCTTGCGTTGAGCCATATATAGTTACCAAAGAAAACCTCACTCCCCTAAAAGTCAAATCCAACATGACCCAGCGCCCCAACTCATCTTCCAGTTTTTTATTCACAACCATATCCCTAATCTTCCCTAGTATCGCGACCCCTTTAGTCCTTATAGCCTGTTTTGATTTAGCTAAGACTGTGAACCCTAGTTGCCCAAGCAGATAAGCCTGAGCCACCTCTATATGGGTCTCTTGTAAGCAAACTATATCCAGATGCAACCCCCCTAACAACGCCGCTACCCTATTTCTCTTATTGGAGTCATTTAGCCCACACACATTAATACTCGCAATTCTACAGTTCATTGCAAATTTTCAGTTTTCCAAGTGTCCCCAAGTAATCAGCTTGAGGCAAGATGGCCGCGGCTGGACAGTGCTGAACGGTCGCACTAACCTCCTCTCCCGCACCGGGGTGTAACATCTGGATTATGAGTCTCTGAGACACGGCGTGAAATCAGCAAAGTCTCTGATGTTGCTTATGAACTGGCCCTTTGCAACCTACTTAGCCGACTTTAGCGGGGCTGACTCCGATAACAGCGTGCTGAGCGTGCTGAGGACCGCGAACAGAGCACGGAGGTGGCTTGCCTTTCAAGAGCAGAGGAATATCTGGCAAGGCGTGCAAGTGGCAGCAGCAGTAAGAGCCCTCTTTAAGGATATATCCCGCATAGCCCTGCATCTAAAGGCAAAAGCAAAAACAAAAGCAATAATAACAATGCGACCGCTAAAGCCGGAGAAGGGGGAAGGCCAGCGCAAGGATGGCAGGGAAAGCAAGGAGAAAGCTACGGAGAAATCTGCCTCGACAGCAGGGGTGAGCGAAAAAGCACCCAATGTGAATGGTCCTCCCCGCTCGTCAGGTGCGGTCCGAAAAAATACCGCCCTCCCCCCGAGGAAGAAGCTGGAACCGCGGGGAAAGGTAAACACTCCAAGCGGCAAGAGTCAGGGCGGCCGAGGGGTGGAAGCGTCTGTGAGCGATACAGACGCGAAGCAGTTGGGAAAGGAAATCGGCAAAAATAAACCCAGAGATCAGCTCCGCCAGTCTATATTAGTTGGAGTCTTCCCTCCTAAGCTTACCGGCGGTGATGAAGAGCGCGCAATCAGCGGTAGCAGCATCTCTGCAGCCGGCAGTGTGTCAGAAGCCGACGGGGCCATCCGCGAGGACGCTGAGGGCGCAGGGAGCGTCGGACGTGGGGTTGCTACGCAACCATCAAGCCTGGGTTCTGACAGCATGAGCAGGGAAAATTCCATTCTGCTAATGGGGCAGGCAGGCGCACTCGGCAGGAGGAGCTCTGCACCAGAGACAGTGTCGGTGGAGAGCATGCCAGGCAGTGCACCCGGAAAGACAGTGACCCCAGAAGGAGGGTGGAGGAGAGGCCTGACAGGTAACTCAGACATGTTGGGGGCCATATTGACGATGGAAACCGAGCTGGGTTTGGGCTTGAAAGCAGACCTAGGCAAAGATAAAGAAGATAAAGATAAAGATAAGAGCGGCACTTTAACTCTGGTGGGGGAGGAATGCAACACACCTGGCTTAAAAGTCCATTGCGTAGAGAGCCTAAACAAGATTGGGGAAGGGCCTTCAACAGAGGGAGAGTTTTTTTCTCCAGATGAAGGTTCGGAGACGGGCCAGAGCCCCGAGGGCAGTTCAGAGGAGCTGTCTAGCTCAGGATCAAGTGTGGCTGGCAATGATACGACCAGGAAAAAACTGAAAAGACTGTCAATGCTAAGCAGACGCCACACTGAGACACCATCTGGGGATTCCAATCGTTTAACATGGGATTACTCCGCTACCTCGCTAGCATATTCTGAGGAGAATAATAGGAAGGAGATGCCTTCCGAATCTACAGCGCAACCAGCCCCCTTTGACATACTGTTTAGTACTTTAAAACAAATTCAAACAGAAGCAAGGACAGAGAGCCGGAGAGCGAGGCAGGCCTCAAAAAAGATTCAGAACACAATGAGGAAGATGAATAAGCTGTACGATGAGATCGCGGACAGAGTTACGGAGGTAGAGGAACGTACTGGCAAACTGGAGGATGATGTTGGGACTTGGCGTACCTTCCAGACGGCCCAGGAAAAACTATCTGAAGACTTCCAGTGGAAGCTGGAGGACTTTGAAAACCGCCAGAGGCGGAACAACGTTAGAATCCTGGGTGTGGCAGAAGGGCTTGAGGGGCAGGATACTCGACGCTTTGTGGTTGGCTTGTTAAAGGGTGCATTTCCTGACTCCGACTGGCAGTGGGATAAAGAGATACAAAGGGCACACAGATTTCCCTTTGCAGTAAAGAAAGGCTACGGAGGAGAAGGGCAGGGCAATCTACCCCGGGCAATTCTTGTTAATGTAGGTAACTACCTTCTAAGGGAAGAAATCATCGAGAAAGCCAGACCCGACAAACGGTGTACAGCAGGGGGCATCACCTTCTTTGCCAGGCCCGATTTTTGTCATGCCACAGTAGAGAGAAGGTGGAGACTAAGGCAAATGATAGCGCCTTTCCAGGCGCAGGGGTCTGAAGCATATCTTCTCTTCCCTGCAAAGCTTAAGGTCGTAACAAAGGGAAGAGTTAGATTTTTTCTGTCAGAGATTAAGGCCCAACAGTTCCTAGATGACCTCAAAACACAAAAGGGAGGGTAACAGAGCAATGGTACTTTGCTGAGATGATACCTAGCTAGGACTATACAATGGGTTGGCGAGATCCCGGGGGGGAGGAGGGTGCGATTAGCACTACCCAAAGCGACCACACATAGGTCTAATTGACCTATTTGCCAGGAAACAGGGGGGGGGGGAGCTGCTGGGGTGGGAAGGACAAGGGGGGACAGGAGGGGGGGGGGAGAGGGGGGGGGGGAGAGGGGGGAGAAAAATGTAAAAAAACTGGTTAATTTTTTTGGAATGTTTGAACACACCACACTGTCTTCTTTTTTGCTAGTTGTGAGTACACTTGGTAGGATTCATAGGTTATATGGTCACGCATATCGTATTAAAAATTTGGGGACACTTGGAAAGCAGCCTGGGGTTTCTAATGGGACGAAGTGTGTTGTTAGCCTTCTTGGCTTAAGTACACGCTTCTCTACTTTATTGTAAATAAGCCACGTTGACTCTTAAAGCGCAAAACAATTCATGTTGCATATGTTAACTTGCTTCAGCATTATAAGGTTACATCCTCATTTCTTGTGTATAAATTGAACATGCTCACAGTAGTTGATAGATTGCTCCGATTACTGATTGCAATCCATAAAGATAACATAGTGCAAAATTCTCTTGGATGCAAACAAGGATTTGAGCAAACATCAATAAAAAACTACTGTAGGCAGGGACGCATTTAAGCCCTGCCATTCTCTTTTTTTCATTGTACTTATATGGCTTTCGATCTGTATTAGAAAAATCTAACTTATTCCTTCGTAAAATGGGTGGTTTTAGAATGCACAACCTACTTCAAGCTGACAATTATCAAAAACATTTCATGAAAATCAATGTAATAAAAACCAAAATTATCATGTTTATGAAAACTCACAAAAGGGTTACAACTAAGTGGTGATTTGGGTCCACTCAACATGAAAAAGTTAAGAGCTGGTTTTATTACATTGCGGTCCCTGACGAAATCCCCAGGAGATAACGAGCTTCTTAAGGTGTATAAACTCGCCCAAAAAACGTTTAGGCAGGCAGTACAAAAAGAAAAGCATCTCCAACAAGATGAATTCTGGTGCAAACTAATATGGGAGAGCAAAAACCACAATGCAAGGAAATTCTGGGCCTTAATTAACCGGCAAAACTCTGGGAAGTCCAGCTCCGGCTCAGCAAATATACAAGAAGCCAGCTGGTCTGCTTTTTTGGTGGATCACTTTGAGTCCCCAGAAGGAACTGTGCCAATAGACGCATGTACGCCAAGGTTGGCGTCGACAAGCCCGAGCAAAAGTGGGAGTAGGTCTACTGGTAGCTTGGATTCCAGCACCGACGATCTTCAGACAGCTCAAGAAAGGGTCACCAAAGTCCTGTTGAAAGCAAGAGCGATTGGAGCACCGGGTCCCAATTGACTACCTCAGAACTTATTTAAATCTAATTTACCCCTCTGGTCCGGCTATCTAACCAACCTTTTTAATTATTCCCTTAGAACCTCGATTGTACCGGATTCTTGGCGGGGAGCGATAATCCACCCAATCTACAAATCAGGTCTCCATTCATCACCAAGCAATTACAGACTGATAGCTCTCTTGGATATTGAGGCCAAACACTACGCGAGCATTCTCCTGAACGAGCTGAGAGCGTGGGCGGAGGAGAAGAATCTGATACCAATGAACCAAACCGGCTTCATTGCCAAATCCGGAACTATGACTAACTTATTGACATTAGCCATCATTGTTGATAAAGTATGCATAACATCTAGGGCTGTTTTTTGCTGCTTTGTTGATTTTAAAGCCGCTTTCGACAGGGTTCCCAGGGCAGCCCTATGGGAAAAGCTAAGGAGATGGGGAATCCCTCTAAAACCTCTGCAGGCAATAATTCAGTTACATTCAGGTACATGGGTTCAGGTGAAGTTGGGGTCCGGCACACATCTCTCTCGGAAAATCATGACAACTAGGGGTGTCAAACAGGGCTGTGTGCTGGCCCCACTTCTTTTTAATCTGTTTATTGCTGACTTGACGACAACTTTAGATTAAACTAATAGTCACCCCCCAAAGGTGGGTAGTGTTCCCATAAGCAACCTGCTTTACGCTGATGACCTAGTGCTTCTCAGTCTAACACGTGTTGGTTTACAAAGGCTCCTGGTAAAATTATACAATTACACCACTGCAAACCTGTTAGAGGTTAACCTAAAGAAAACTCAAGTGGTTACCTTTGGAAAAAAAAGGAAAGTCGGGGGAGGATGGTCATATAACAACATGACCATTGCAGTAGGAAGTGTATACAAATACCTAGGGGTCAATCTCGACTCAAGGGGCAATTTTGCGAAACAGCACAAGGAGATATCTGCTAAAGCTGTGACCCTACAGGTGACCCTCTCCAAGCTCTCAAAAAATTGTCTGGCCCAAGTTTAACTCCTCTACTAGAGGTCATGAGAGCAAAAATAGGCCCGACACTGTCATATGGTAATGAGATTTGTCAGGGGTAAACTGAACATGAATTTAAACCAACACGTGACCAAAATTTATCAAAAAGTCCCTTGTTTGCCCAAAAATGCCTCTGCTGCCCATATTAGGCTAGAATTTGGTTTATTAAACTATGAAGCCTCCAGCATTGGCACATTTCTAAATCTCTGCCACAAATTCAGACAAGCAGACACAGGCTCATTGGAGTCACTAGTTTGGCAAGATATCTTTGTGAAAAACCCAGGGGGCACGTATGGACGCCTCTTTAAGGAGTACATTCAAGAACTCTCTGTGGGTGACCTATGGGATCTCAACCCCAGTATGACAGTATTTAAATCCATCATTAAGAAAAGCGTCCGAATAAGTTCCCTCATTATGGATAAAAATCACTTTGCCAAACGTAGACACGCCTGGGCAATTATGAACTCGTACGGGCGTTTAGCTCCTGCAATCTATCTGTCCTGCACCTACTCCCTGCACCTAAAACTCAGTTTTATGGCTATCCGACTTGGTGAATGACAATTTTTTAAAGATCTGCCAGGCTGGCGTTGCACGTCAGATGAAATATGGTGCAGAGGGTGCGGCAGGACGGCTGAAACTCTGGAGCACGTGGTTTGTCTTTGCCCAGCACTCATGGCACAGCGCAGACGTAAATTGAAAGTGGAATATAATAGGTTGGGAATCCGGTCCTGCAGACAGGCAATCATTGCGGCCTTATGCCCAGAAAACACGGCTTTAAATATCGGCCTTATACTGTTTATACGCTTTGCATACCGCAACTTTTTGCATGCTCCCCTCATGTTGGGAGCAGCATAAACCAAGTTGTATCATCTGTAATTTTATTTTATTTACCTTTGCACTATCATGATTTGCTGCTATTGACCTGCTGTTGCTATTTTATCTGATCTCTTTTTTAACATTTGTAATTATTTATTAACGGCGGGTGGGCCTACAAGTTCAACACGGTAAATCACTGTATAACAAACTCTGTATCTTTTATCTTTTAAAAAAAAAAAAGTCATTTTTAAACGTCACTTGGATTGTTCAATAGGGAACTGCACAATGCAATGTGGGAACTTTTATCCACTTAAGTCAATCATTGATGTTATTTTTGTTCTTACAATGTGTATTGCGGTTGGCACTTCTTTTAAGGATGTTATTTTATATCCAAATAAAGATTATTATTACATGTGCCAACTCATGCAAGAGTAAATCCAGAGAATAAGGAATACTACAACAGTAAATGACACGCTCCGAAAGAATATGACACAAGCATTTGCGTGTCTTGGCATCTAGAAATATGCCTATTCTAACGTGTCCACTTAAAGTCAAGTCAAGCCAGTGATTTAAGAACCTAAAAAGAATGTTGGCATTCAGCAAAATTTAAACCATAATTGGGAATCTGCTATGATCAAGCAAAGTCTCCCATATTTGACCAATGTAATACTACAGAAGTTAAGCAGATTATCATATGATTGCTGTAAAAAAGCTTGCCTTAGTCCTCTTTCAGAAACTCGGATGGTTGAGGTACCAGAAGCATATATTACCATTTGCAATGTAAAGCAAGGGTTTTGTATTATACTAAAGTATTTGCATATAACTTCCTTCCCCTATGTGGGGTTCTGAAGCCTTTACTCAAATGAATAGCAAGGTACACCATGTTAAATGTGTGGTTGGAAGGGTGGTGAGTTTGTATGATCCAATATGAGAAATGTTTTGATGTCATGCATGATGACCATCGAAGGGTAGGTATTGTGTTGTGGGTTGCAGCACTTGGTGGTGTGATGGGTGAGCGTATGTGAGAGATAGATGTGCAAATTATAATTGAAATATGCCTGACCATAATCGCAGTCAGATGCTCAGTGTGTGTACACCAAAGAGCAGGTGGCAAAACATATAGCAAAATATACCAGGAGGAGATGGTATTGAATGAGCAAAAGGGTACCATAAGGACAAGAGTTGGAAAGAATGGCATGAGCAATAGCATGCACTTTTTTTAAAGTTGAAGTCAAGGATATTCAATGAATGAGGAACAACGTCAATGAGAGATCATGGCTTGTAACCTGATCAGAAACTACACAATCTTAGGCCCAGATTCCACCTTTTCCTGCTAGTCTAAAGGGATCAAAAACTTTGAGCAGGGGTTCACATCCCAAACCCTTCTCAACCTCCCAAAAGATCCAAAAGATGGGCGAGCCATAGCTTGTCCATGGCTCAGACTCTGCCTAGACTGGCCCCTTGCACATGCAAGTGTGAGAGACAAAGTACTTGGTCAACTGATAACCTGACAGCAGAAAAGTGGACCAGCCGGCTTCATGAAACTATTTTGTCCTCACCCCTCTCAGACAGCCTAATACTTTTCTTATAAGCAAGAGATCCTTGCACTTTATAGTTCACAGAAAGAGACATCCGCCTGTCTTTGTACAATTTCCTCACAGATAATTACCACTTTCATTATCAGAAGTGAATGGCACTTGAGATTTAAAAAACATGTGTAAACGAGACTTGCTCTACTTCCATTGATTCAGTTAGCATAGTAGCATGGCACAGATTCGGTAGTTCAGTATGCCGTTCCAAAAGGCTGGGCCATATTAAATAATAGTGAAATATATTTTTAAGGAATGGGGTAATCAATTCTGTGCAATCCCTTACTTTTGTATTGTCCCTGTCTACAATAACATTACTGTTGTGTCTATAAATATGTTAAACATATTATTGATGTAAGTAGTTATGGATAAACTTTCAGCAATCAGTGTGTCTTACTTTACTACAATTTTTACCACAAACATTGTATTATGCAATGGCATTTTAAGGATGGATGTCTATTTAGTATTGTAGTGGTATATCTTTCGTTTGTCATTCTATTCTTCTCGGCAGGACAACAACAATTCTTAATAAACAAAAAAATAAATGTGGCATATAGACATGCAGGACTTCTGTCTCTTAGGTCTATGGAAGCTAACCATGAAATGTGAAAACAGGAAATGAACTATTTTTTGCATCTCTTGATTCAGTGACACTCCAAGGATCCATGTAGAGAGGTGCAGGAAGCTTAGACATGGTCTGGATGATCTGCTTCATTGGCAGTAGGGACAGCTGGTGGATATTATGGCAAAAACGGGAAACACCATTAACAGTGCAGGCTAAACCACTTGTGCCGTTACAGCGCAAGTGGAGCCAGACATATGCCTTAACTAAGCATATTCCTTAACCACACATATGGTCAAGGCAGTCAGCAATCTAGTTGTTCGGTGGATGAGCGGGGAGAGGAACAGTAGGGTTTGGAACAAGAAGGACCAGGACACGCTTTTGTAGGTGGGACTGGGGCTGGGTTTTAGGGCTCAGGGCAGGGAGGTCGGGTAGTTTTTTAGGGCTGTGGGCTGGGTTTAGGGCTCAGGGCGGGAGGCTGGGTTTGTGGTCGTTTTTAGGGGCACGGATGGGTTTTAGGGCTCAGGGCAGATGGGGAAGGGGCAATTTTCAGGGTTATGGTCTGGTGCTCGTTTCATAGTAGTATGTTGCCACAAAGAACATCTTGCTGTGTTAGTGGTGGGGCCAACTATGACGACCCACAGTTTTATCAAACCTTCTAGATAAACTGCCTTTCTTATGATATGCTGCCTCAGTTATGGCATGTGTTGAGCAGGTGGTTAAGTTCCAGGTATTTGGTGAGCTTTTGGTTGATGGCTTTCTCAAGTACTTTGGCTGGATAGGGGAGCAGGGAGATCGGTCGGTAATTTTTTTGTTTTCTGGGGTCGTCAAAGGGCCTCTTTAGGAGGTGCCTCTGCATGCTTTCATCTGCCTTGGAAGGTTGCTGTTGAGCTGGAGGTATTGAGAATGCGAGTGAGTTCTGCTTATTGGGTTGGCTGTGAGGTTGAAGAGACGGTAGGGGCAGGGGTTTGTATGCACCCCAAAGTGGATGGATGACATGACGGTTGTGTTCTGAGAGATGAGCAGAGACCAGGTGGTTATTGTTTGGCTGGAGTTCGCTAGTTGTTTAAGGTTTTGAGGCTGAGGGTGGTAGGTTGGGGGTTGAAGTTGTTGTAAATGGTGGCAATCCTGCTGTAGAAGTAGTTAGAGAGGGTGTTGCAGAGTTCTTGGGAGGGGTAGATGGTGTTATCTATGGCTACTGGGTTGGAGAATGCTTTGACAATTCTGAAGAGTTTTTTCATTTGGTTGGCCGCAGTGTCAATTTGGTCAGTGATGGCTCCTCTCTTGTCATCCTCGATGTATAGGTGGTAGTCGCTGATGGCTGCTTGGTGAGCTGCTCTGTCAAGGGGATCCAAGACGATGAGCCATCTTTTCTCAAGTAGGTAGCAGTTGCGCTTGGTGGTTCTGAGTTCAGGGGTGTACTGAATGGTTTGCTTTGAGGTTTTGTTGGCATTTGCTGGTTTCAGCAGGACGATTCTGTCGCTGCATTTGTTGATCCAGGCAGATCTGCTGATGTTTCAGGTTGTTTTGTGCTGAGGGCCTGAGTCCATTGCATCTTGCTTACCTTGCACCAGCTGTGGTAGGTAGAGCGTTGGTGCTTAGCAGATGTATGCTGGGTGTCTGAGATGGGAAAGTGGACAATGACTTGGTCAATCCAGGTGAGTTCTGTAAAGTAGGTGACTTTGAATCTGTCGCTGGAGGCAAAAATGGAATTGAGTGTGTGTCCAGCTTTGTGTGCGGGTTTGGTGAAAAGTTGGGTGAGGCCAATGCTGTTCAGGTTCTCCAGGAGGTAGGTAGAGTTGACATTGATGGGTTCGTTGATCTGGAAATTGAGATGGTTGAGCAGAACGTAGTGGCGAGAGTAGATGGAATATGGGGCGATGAGGTTGGAGATGGCATCATCAAAGGCTGTTTGGGGTCCTGGGGGTCTGTAAGTGAGGGTGCCTCTTACCATGGTCTTGGCGTTGATTTGTAGCCGTAAGTTGAGGTGTTCCATGAAAGACGTTGAGTCATCTTTGGAAACAGTGCATCAGATGGTTTCCTTGAAAATAATGGTGATGCCCCCACGGGGTTTGCTGGCACGGTCCTGGTTTATCATCTTGTAGTAGCCGTTGGGGGAGGCAGTGGTGACTTCAGGGTTCAAGGAGGGTTTGAACCACATTTCAGGGATGAAGGCCACATCAGGGGAGTGGGTGGTGATGGTAGCCCACATTTCTGTTTGTTTGCAGTGGGAGGCGGATGTTGAGCAGGATGCATTGGAGTTCTTCCAGGTTGTTAGTGATCATCTAGGCAGAAGTGGTGTGGGGTCTGGTGTGGGTAGGTGGTCTGGTGTCACCAGAGAAGAGGCAGTGGTGGCAGGTGGCAGGTGAAGGGTCCTCTGGTTGATCGCAGTTAGAATGTGAAGCAGCTGTTGTTGCAGTGCCCGGGGTCGAGGGCCAGGAGCTCCTTGGATGTGTAGCAGTCAATGGTGGGAGGACCAGGGAGGCAGGAGAGTAGGGAGCAGGAACAGCAATGGAGTGAAGAAACGGCATGAAACAGAAGCAACTGGGCTGCTGTCTAAAAAGCTCAGACTATGTGCCCAAAGCAAATTAAGTAAGTGGTAGCAAAACAAAACGGGCGGCTGACTCGAAAACACGAGGGCTCACGGTTTCATCCCCGGCACCAGGGGCAGGTTAAGTGTAATTGTTCATGCTTTTCAAGTACTGGATTAAACGCAATGAGCTAAATTAAGCAACATTGAATGAAAACAACTAAATTAGGCAAGACACAATGCAAGCTCTAAGTGGATGTCCCAGCCCAGATGGCCTCTGAGCAGCGGACTTGAAATAGTGGCTGTCGGGACTGGGGGTAGTGCCCCAGTCTCGTGGAACTATCAGAAGAGGAGTGGTGCAATGACCAGGACAGGTCAAGGGCTACTTACTGGAGCCATGCAGCGGTCTGCATAAGTGCCCCTGGGAGGTGGGAGGGCAGGGAGCGAGAACAGCGACAGGTCAAAGAAATGGCAGGAAACATAAGCAACTGGGCTACTGCCCAAGAGGTCCAGACTTATTGCCAAAAGAAATTAAGCAGGCGGCAGCAAAACAAAACAGAATGCAATGAGCTAAATTAGGCAAAGCTAAACAAAAATAACTAAATTGGGCAACACCAAACAAATGTGAGTAAATTAGGGAAAACAGATGAAATCAACTAAATGTAAGCACACCAAAGCAAGAGCAAGCTCTAAGTAGAGTTCCCAGCCCAGTAGGTCTGCAAGCAACGGACTAAAACTGACGGCTGTCGAGACTGTGAGCGGTATTCCAGTTATGTGGAACTGGCAGCAGGGGAGTGGCGCAATGGCCAGGTGAGGTCAACGGCTAGTATCCAGAGGTGTTAGAACATAACCAGAGATGTTAGAAAATAAGTAGATACATGAACAATAATGTGTTCTGTGAATGAATAGACACTGTGCACCAGTGGAAGGACCTTTGTAATGTTTCAAATTGTGCCTGAAATTTCATTGAGAATAGCACAAGAGTAGCAGTGGGAATAAACTAAAATTCTCAACTTGACATACTACAGAGTTTGTGAGGAAATAAGGTGGGCAGGGGGGGGGGGAAGACTTGAGTGACAGGGTTGACTTCCATCTTGGAGAAGATTGCATTTATGTCTAATCTGAGGTCTAGTTAGCACAGACAAACAGACTTCTAAATGTCATAGAGGATTTGTTTCAAAAGCAACATCATTATATAGGTATGTACAAATGAAAACAAGTATGGCAATGCCTCCTGCTCATTGTTAATAAAGCACAGAAATATAAACTCATAAAAATCTCTCACACAGTCCAGATTAGCTCAGACTATGTGCCCAAAGCAAATTAAGTAAGTGGTAGCAAAACAAAACGGGCGGCTGACTCGAAAACACGAGGGCTCACGGTTTCATCCCCGGCACCAGGGGCAGGTTAAGTGTAATTGTTCATGCTTTTCAAGTACTGGATTAAACGCAATGAGCTAAATTAAGCAACATTAAATGAAAACAACTAAATTAGGCAAGACACAATGCAAGCTCTAAGTGGATGTCCCAGCCCAGATGGCCTCCGAGCAGCGGACTTGAAATAGTGGCTGTCGGGACTGGGGGTAGTGCCCCAGTCTCGTGGAACTATCAGAAGAGGAGTGGTGCAATGACCAGGACAGGTCAAGGGCTACTTACTGGAGCCATGCAGCGGTCTGCATAAGTGCCCCTGGGAGGTGGGAGGTGGGAGGTGGGAGGGCAGGGAGCGAGAACAGCGACAGGTCAAAGAAATGGCAGGAAACATAAGCAACTGGGCTACTGCCCAAGAGGTCCAGACTTATTGCCAAAAGAAATTAAGCAGGCGGCAGCAAAACAAAACAGAATGCAATGAGCTAAATTAGGCAAAGCTAAACAAAAATAACTAAATTGGGCAACACCAAACAAATGTGAGTAAATTAGGCAAAACAGATGAAATCAACTAAATGTAAGCACACCAAAGCAAGAGCAAGCTCTAAGTAGAGTTCCCAGCCCAGTAGGCCTGCGAGCAACGTACTAAAACTGACGGCTGTCGAGACTGTGAGCGGTATTCTAGTTATGTGGAACTGGCAGCAGGGGAGTGGCGCAATCGCCAGGTGAGGTCAACGGCTAGTATCCAGAGGTGTTAGAACATAACCAGAGATGTTAGAAAATAAGTAGATACATGAACAATAATGTGTTCTGTGAATGAATAGACACTGTGAACCAGTGGAAGGAATTTTGTAATGTTTCAAATTGTGCCTGAAATTTCATTGAGAATAGCACAAGAGTAGCAGTGGGAATAAACTAAAATTCTCAACTTGACATACTACAGAGTTTGTGAGGAAATAAGATGGGCATGGGGGGGGGGGGGAAGACTTGAGTGACAGGGTTGACTTCCATCTTGGAGAAGATTGCATTTATGTCTAATCTGAGGTCTAGTTAGCACAGACAAACACGCTTCTAAATGTCATAGAGGATTTGTTACAAAAGCAACATCACTATATAGGTATGTACAAATGAAAACAAGAATGGCAATGCCTTCTGCTCATTTGTTAATAAAGCACAGAAATATAAACTCATAAAAATCTTTCACACAGTCCAGATTAGCAGCACAGAAAACGCACATGCAACCTCTTCCAGAGCCTAGTTTAGCCACTGTTATCTCTAATATTGAATCCAAACTCTATTGATAAAATTGAATTGCCTTTATTTAGTGAATTATTTGATGAGGCACCTGCTACCACATCCAGTAAAACAGCACTAAAAATCCCTATGAATAGAAACTCTATCACAGACATTTGGTAGGCTCGAATTCACATAAGAGGAAAGGGTCATATGCTGCAACACAACAGAAAACCTTAGGGGATGTCTCCTATGATGGCAATGTGGTGTACCAGAAGTACTGGAGGGAGGAAATCGGTGACTGATGTGCCATAAAACAGTCAATCACCTCTGCGAAGTCCCATAATGAGTGTCTGAAAGGTCTCTGAAAGGTGCTTTAAGGAGAAAGCAACACATTTTCCTGTCCTGCTTGTGGCTTTCCCATGAAGAGACACCACAAAAAAGGAGTGGAATTCAGCATGTTTGAACTTCTGTTTGACCACCTCAGTAGCCCCTCACTCACTTTAATGAAGGAAAGGTATAAAGAAAACCTGACATGCCTAACAATGGCATGGCAGATTATGTGTTGTGATCAGAAGCAATAGGACCCAACTGATGCACAGGACAAATAAAAACCTAGAGCTGTTGAAGGAGTGTATGGCCAGTAAACAATCCTTCATGATTACCAAGAGTGTCAAAAAGTCCTGATCCTCAGACTTACTAGTCCTCAAACTCTGATAGCTCATATCAGCAATTAGGTTGACAATGGTGGCACTGGAAAACTTCTTGTTCCATGTTAAGCGGCTTGAGCCATATTTACGATAGAAGGAGATTGCAGTTATCTTTGGAGCAAGTGAGACAGTCAAAGGGGTGCCACTCAGTGGCCTGCTTTAAAAATCTAAAAACAATGGCTCTATAAAAGAGTTCATCTCATTCTCTCAACTGATGCATGCAGAGTAGGCAGGGTGCAAACCAATGTAGGGGCACTTTTTACATCTCTTCTAACTGACACCCACCACTATTTCGATGGAATAGCAAGGTCATTTACTTTCATCTTTGGAATTACTCTATACGTAGCAAGACATGTCCTCCTTCTTGGACATGCCTTCAGTGCATCTCCAGTGATAAGCATTACAATATCTGTGGCACAGATCAAGGCTCCAAAATTAACCTGAAACTAATCCTCCACGTTACCTGGCATCACAGAACCCACGGAAATGAATTACTGTTTCATTGCTTTTACTTGCCAGTTATACTTTATCCTTTTCAAAAGAAACAATGGTTAGTGAACACAAGCTTACAAAGAACATATTTACAAAAGAACAAAACCTGTGCCTCGAAAGTTTATGATTTTGTAAATCAATTAACACCGCTTGAAGTACAGAACATGTGTCACCTTTGTTGTGATGCTGCAAAGGGCAAAACCCCACACTTGCAAGGAAGTAGGATGAAGATGCCAATATGGTGCACAAGCCTGAACAGTGGGTGCCCCACTGCAGACCATCCAGCAGGCTACAGGCTCGTTCTATAAGGGAAACTGAAGTAATGAATAGGAGAGGAGAACGCAAATGGATGTTTTTTTCACAGAAGAATGACATGCAGCTTTAGTGGTGCTATTGTTTGTCTTGTCTGCGGCACACCCAATTTTGCTGCATGTGACCAGGCAAATTTCGTCCATCCTGAGTCTACAATCTGTAATGACACCTGCTGATTGGGTGATGGTGTTTTCGCTCAAATTCCTTCATGCCTCCTAGGACCGAACACTTAACCTATTAAAAAGTACATTCCTTGCTAACTTTTATATTATTCTGGGATCCAACAATTAGAGATGGTATTGATGCAATATGTGTTTGTTTTAGTCTGGCAAGACTTATGGTGACATGCATCTACAAAACGTTTTGCGATTCCTTATTAGCGATTTTTAAGGAATCGCAAATAAGGAATCGCAAAACGGGATGCATCACTTTATTCACATAATTTTTGCGATTCTGTAAAAATCGCAATTTTTACCGAATCGCAAATATTATGCGAATTCTAATTTACGATTTTGCAATTCCCATTGATTCCTATGGGCCAAAAGGCTCATAGGAATCAATGGGAAGGCATTGACATTTTGCAAATTGCAATTAGCGATTTGCAAAATGTTAATGCATTCCGTGGGTGCAGGGGGCCTCCAAAGGACCCCCTCCTGCACCCCTGAAATGTATTTTAAAGTGCATGTTTCACACACACATGTCTTAAGGACATGTGTGTCTGTAACATGACAGTGTTTAAAATGCTAATTTGAGCATTTTAATAATTTTTCGCAAATTACCACGAGGTTCACCCTTGTGGTAATTTGCAACCCCTAATTGCGAATTCGCAATTTTAAAAGGTTTCTTGCATTGCATTTAAGGAATCGCAAAATGCGATTCCTTAAATGCAATCGCAATTTGAGAATTCGCAAATATTTGCGAATTCTTAAATTGCGAGGGCCTTGAACCTTCATGCATTCCAAAATAGGATTTTGCGATCACAAACGGCCGATTTTTGCGATTCGCACCGTTTGCGATCGCAAAATCCTTTGATGCATGTACCTGTTAGCTTTTTGATTTTGTCAGCCCCAAGAGATGCATGGCCTTGATGGATACCCAGAAATGAGGAATGAGGGACAGCAGAAAGACGTAATGTATGACCGCCTTCACTGCACTCATAAGAACTGACCCTGATTACAGTCATTCTGGCTCTAAAAACATTGTGTGGTGCTACACCTAACAAAACAAGCAGTCGTCTACCATGTACAACAGAGAATACACTGGAAGCCAAATAACACCAGATGACATTTTTAAATGTAGGCCTGCCAAATGAATTGCTGGTTCTCCTCCTACTGCCATAGATCTGAATTAGCAAGATGTTTACACCTCTAATTAAGTGAACAGGTTACTGGCAATGTGACACTTGATGCCAGTCTCTTTATTACCTATCTTCTCCTCGAATTAACACTCTGTATATTGAGCTGCAGAAGTGGAGAATGCTAGGGAGTGAGGTAGGTGATATTGAACAAATGTGTGAGGCAGTATTAGCAGAGCAGAAGCATTCTTGGCTTGAGATTGTACCACCAACACAGGAGATAGTGGGAAATTTAGTGGAAAATTTAGTTTAGAACTGCACTGCCTATGGGGCTGTAATTTTGAGCTATTTCGGCTCTCAGGGTTCTAGCCCATGATTCATTGATGCTATGTTAGTGTTCTCAGTAGATGCTGCCATTCCTGGATATACTACCAAATGACTGTGAATTTCTAACAAGCTTTTTTACAAGAAGATTCCCATTTATCTATCCTTATTGGGTCTTCACACAGTGTCTACTTAGAGCTCTGACTGTCTCTGAGAGCAAACAAGTGAATTTGAAGCATCCCAAAAGTATAGGATGCCAGAACAAGAACTCTAGTGCAGCTACACATAGGCTTCCAGGTGCCAGCCCTGGAAAAGATTGAACATTCTCAAAGTGGGTTGGCCAGCCGTGTAGTGTTTGTTTCTATAAAAACACTGATCTGTGACAAAGAGGGGTCTTTCAACCCCATCCTAGACCTGACAAGTTAATAATTGAAATGTGTTTAACCAAATTTGTGAGTACCTTCAAACAGACCACCGGGTACCACCAGATTACTTTTACACCTTAGGCCGAAGAGAATATGGAATTATTTGCCCCTAGGGGCATCCACCAGTGCAAGGTAACAAAAAGCCCCAGATGCATTCCAGAGAGATGTAAATATGGAATTCCTTAATCTGGCAGTATATTTTTTTCATTCAAATGATTTTATTGATTTTAATACAGTAGATGAACTTTGAAATAGTCAGAAAATATTCATCCAGGTTATTCCATATAATTGATGATTTGATTGGAGATGTTTTTTGGACTGGCTAGAAAAAGTTCAACTCTTTTCCGTAAATATAAGATCCAATTCCACGATAACTGTAGGGATAAAAGATGAGCATATTTCCAATGCATACTAATCTATTTAATAGCACATGAGATTAATAAATAAAATAATTCCTTATCTGTATATTGTAAAGGAAGCGGTAGGGTGAATGATTTACTTATAACAATTTCAAAGGTTGGAAGAATGATAATATGGAAGATTAGAGAAACTGTATCCCAAACATGAGACCAAAGTCTGAAAAGAATCTGATATTCAAAGAGCATATGCTTCAAAGTACCAGGTTCCTGGTTAAAGTGCCAACAATCTGAAGTGCCACAGAAATGTGCATCATATAATTTGAGAGGTGACCCCCTGGCTGTTGTTTACTATAAATGAGTTAGATTTACAAATAGAGCAAGGTAGCCAGCCGGAAGTATTACAAAGCCAAATTTTCGTGATTTGTAGTGTTTTATACTCAGTGCCAAAAATAGGGTTACACAATTCACACAAATTCATTAGATGAGAAGATTTATAAATATCAATTTGTTTAATATGTTGTAGAAGCAATACAGAAAAGCTGTGAATATTAAAGAGAAGTTCCATATCTGATCAGTGAGGGTTGGATTACAGGAGTTATAAGCTTTTAGTATGGCATTGCATAATATATCTAATTTATGGTAATCAGAGGTATGAATGTAGAATTTAACTTGTGTATCTGAGAAGGACAAAAATACATTGTTCTGACAAATTTCAGAAATGTGAAATATTCTTGCATCTATCCATTTATTCCAATCGGATACTGGTGCGTGTACTTTGATTTTAGGGTTATACTGTAATAATACATTTTCAGAGGGCACAATCCTATTGTTAAATAGGGTATCAAATAGAAGAAAAGGTAAGTTTCCTTGTATTAAGAATTGGTAAGTGAGACTTTGATTTTCGAAAAACCATGGTAAGAACTGCTGTTAAGGGAAAAGGTGCATCAATATTCCTCTATTTTAGAGACCATTTGGGACTAAAATATGGTTCTGTGTTTGAAAACCAATGAACCCCCATCTGCAGTTAAAAAGGACATGTAGTATTTCTGAAAGTTAGGAATGCCAAAACCTCTTTCCAGTTTTGAAAATCCTAATATTTTACATCAAATCCGTGAAGGTTTATTATTTCAAAGGATTTAGTGAGAATTGTATTAATTTTTTTTAAAGGTTCCAGAAAATTACACAGGTAACATTGACAGTACATTAAATGTTTGTGAGGTGAAACCATTTTTATAGCTTCAAACTTGCCCCACCAAGACAATCGTAAAGATGACCATTTGTCTAACTTCTGTGAGATTTTGGAAATGAGTTGTTTACAATTCATATCAACCGTACCCTTTATTGAATTTTGAAAATAAATTTAGATTTGCTTGAGCAGAGTTAAGTTCCATATGATGTTAGTGTTACATAAAATGACAGCTGTACAAAAAACATTCAGAGGGGAAAATTCAGTCTTATTAATGTTCAAGGTATAACAGGAGACCAAGGCGTAATCTTCAATACATTTAAGTATAAAGGGTATGGAGGTGATGGAGTCACTAATATATAGTAGAATACCGTCTTCATAAGCAGAAAGGGTAATAATTGTGTTATGAATAGGAAAACCTTTCTTTTTTGCTGAGTTACTTAAGTGATATAGTAAAGTTTCAATAGCTAATAAAAATATTTTCGGGGACCAAGGAGAACCTTGTCTTGTCCCTTTAAATAAAGGAAAGGATGTAGAGTTGATATCGTTAACAAATATAGTTCCCCTGGGAGAGGAATATAATTGCATTAACAGTGCAGTACCTTATGTGGTTAATAGAGGTCCCTTTGCAACTCCACAGGGACATCTAGTAAAGGCCTGCGGTACTGCACCCTTTCCTTGCTTAGTGGAATATCTTTTAGTACTCATGCTACTGCTGTTAGATTTTTTAACCAAAACAATAAAATAACAAACATTAGCATTTGCAATGCCAATAGCTCAAACTTTAACTAATTCGAGACTCATTGCATTACAAATGCTTGTTCTATATGCTCATAACTGCTGGGTCAAATAAACCATATTTGCATGCAGCTTCTTTCAATCTAGAGCATAATTCTGAGAATTGTTTGCGCATAGCAACTGTTTCTTTTGAGCAGTATTGGTGAATGTAGATGTTATGTCCTTCCACCATTAGTGTTGGAATCTCTCGAACAGCCTTACAGACATGTATTAGATGATGTTGGTGTAATACTTTGAAGATCACTTTTGTGGCTTAGAATGATGTGGATTGCTATAAGAAGATACACAATGAGCCTTTTCAACTTCAAATGTTTCAGGAAATGTTATTTTTAGTTATGAAGGTATAAGAGTTTCCAAAAAGGATCTGCAATCCAGACCTTCAATGTTTACTGACAAATTGAAAAGGCACCAATTATATTGACGAATTCTATTTTCAAGGACTAAAAGCTGTTTTTTGTCACATGTGCTGAGGGTACCTAGGGTGGTTACCTGGTAAATTTTCAGGGGGGAGGCAGAGCTTGCCTGTCTCTAAGATGGCTGCAAGTTAGAGCTGCTCCGTTGTAACCGGTCTTCTATCCTTCAAAATCTGGAGTTATGACTTGTATCCTCGCTGCAAAAATCATGCTCTGGGTGCCGTTATACGCAAGACGATGGGGGAGTGGCCGGCCAGTGTACAGCATGCTGACATTAGGGGGGAAGCTGCCTACCTGTTTGGATCTTCGGCAGAGGCCTGCAAGTGGATTGCCCCACCGCTGTTCCTCAAAACATCGCTGCCTCCCGGTGACCCGGTGTGCATCACCATCTGAACTGGGCCGGTGTGGCTTCTGGATGGGCACTGCCCCCACACGCTTTGCCACGAGGGTGAAGGTGAAAGCTGCTGTGATCCTGTAGACCCAGTCACCCTCTTGGTTGCTGTCTGATTGGGTACCAGGGACAAGACTACCACATTGGCAGACTGAGGAGGTGATCCTACTAACACTCCTCCCGTAGGGCTGTTCTGAGGCTTTTGGAAGGACCCTACATTGTTCCTTGTGCCCCCGATGGGGCGGACTCATATAGTCACTCACCTGCTATGCTACAAGTGGGGTATGCCCCAGATCGGGGGGCTAACCTATCGGCTTACCTCCTGCCACACAGGGGGTCAAAAACTGTGCCCTCAGCATTGCAAATGTGAAGGAATCACCACAAATACTAAGGCTGCTAAGAGGGAGAGAGTCAGCCCGTGCCAGGAAACATAGTAGTCCGAGGGGGCTCTTCTGCATTTCTGTCACCTCAACATCCCTAGCTACCAACGTCGCCCAGAATGGGGAAACCAGAGAAGTCGCAGTCCAAACTATAGTTCGAGCCACAGAAATCACAAAGACACAAGACCAGGAAAAGAACGTGTCTGAGTCTGGCTCAGAGGCTGGTGACATGACTCAGTACCCAGACCTAAAACACATTTTGGCCGCCATGCATCGCAGTTTGAATATGATCGATGGGAAAATAAATGCATTAACATTCTGGATGAACAGGATGTCTGAAAGACTTGACAAACACTTGGAACGTCTCGACACTGTTGAAAAACGTGTCTCTGACATAGAAGAAACCTTTTATTCTACAGTGCTGTCCCATACAACCATCGAGTAACAATTACGAACTGTCCAGGCCAGGGCGGAGTTCCAGGAGGTCTGCTCTCGGTAGAATAATCTCCAGATAGTAGGCATTGCGGAGTCCACAAATATCTCCAACATGGAGCTCTTTGTGGAACACCTTCTCACCACTTTGCTGGGAAGAGACTGTTTTTCTGCCATTTTCGTGGTTGAGAGGGCACATCAATCACTGACTCTCAGACAAGTACCAGGAGCCAGCACACTCCATAAAGCTAGGGAACTGGAAGATCTTCACAAAGAGGGCATGGTGGTGTCCCTGTATACAGATTTAACACAACACGTGCAAGACGCAAGGAGCCTCTTTGTGTCGGTCAAACGGTAACTACGTGAGCTCCAGTTGGATTATAATATGTTATACCCAGCTAAGTTGCGAGTCAAAGCAGACGGGAAGTCATATATCTTCACAGACCCCTCCAAAGTGCTCCAATTCCTTAAATGCATAGAAACTGGCCACCCCAGTAATAGCCCTAGGTCGGGCAGCGAGGACGAGGCCTAGCAGGGTAAAGAATAATACATAAACACAAACAGATGAGAGCTTATTGGTAACTGGGCCTACACTTCTGCTGCGATTTGGATTAGTGGCAGCCCGCTGTCCTATGGTCCACTGAAACTAATGAGAACACTGCTGGTCCCACATCATTTAATGGCTAACCGACCATTGTGCCTTATGCAGAATAATGTATGATGATTTGGGAGTTCTTGAATGCACTGCGACTTCTCTTTGTACTTAGTTGTAACTATATATTTTTTGCTCCGGGTTCTCTACTGCTGCTGAGGTGGGGCACATCTTAAGGTGCTGCATAGCAAGGATACTCATTACTTGATTCATTGTCCTTGTTTTAACATTTAATTTGTCAGCCGGCGCAAGAAGGGAATTGAGCCGGGTGACATCTGCCCCACAGAGTGCGCCACAAGGGGAGCGTTATTAGGTTGTACTTTGTTCTGGCATTTTTCCTAAATTGTTACTTGAACTGAGGGTATTTGGAGGGGGGCATAGGGTGATTTTCGACTATGTACAGTTGCAATTTGCATAGCATGGTTGGGAGGTTGTTTAGATGGAGAGAGATGTATGAAAACTGGAGTTTTAGTACCTTTATAAGCAATTCGGATGTGTATACCACAGACAGGCCCTTAAGTGGATATAATAGGGTGGAATATGTAGCTTGCAGTTTTATTAGGCATGAGTAATATGGTGCGTTTCGTATCATGGAACATAATGGGGTTGAATGACCATAGGAAGGTCAGGAAGGGTGTGGCATATCTGAAGCGCCATGTGATCGATGTGGCTCTGCTGCAGGAGACTCACCTGGCTTCCCAGAGTAACATGTTGATGCAAAAGCTATTTCAGGGGGTGATCAGTGCAGCAGGTTTCACGTCTCGTACTAATAGGGGTAATCCCAAAATCAGGAATCCTAGTATGAGCAACTGAAGCAGACCCAAACAGCAGATATGTTATTGTCTGTTGCCAGGAAGATGGGCTTACTGTCAAGATAGTCAATGTGTATGGTCCCAACTTTGATGATCCGTACTTTTATCATAATCAGTGTGCTAATTTATTGTGTGATAGGGACACCCCACTACTGTTGGGCGGGGATTTTAATTGCGTCCCAGACCCAATTAGAGATTGTTCCAGGGGCCCCACCCACCACTGCTCTGCCGGAGCCGGCACCATTCTAGAGCTTATGGAGAGCTTGGATCTGGTTGATGTTTGGAGGCAGCATTTCCCTGACTTTGCGGGGTTTAACCATTATTCCACCTCCCACGACATACACATGTAAATGGATTATTGGCTTGCTTCCAAGAGTCTATCCCCACAGGTGGAGATGTGCACCCTCCAACCATGCACTTATTCGGATCACGCTCTCCTACAATTAGACTTATGTGCCCCATCAGACAGGCCTGGAGTTTCTTTGGAGATTCATGACTTACTCTCTAATGGACCCTGTGTTCACCACAGAAATTACAGTGGCAATAGATGTATTCTTTGAGAAAAATATAGGGTCAGTAGACAGTTTTGCCTCCATTTGGGAGACCTTCAAGGTTTACATTCGGGGATAATCGTTTCTAAGCATGCAGGAGTGCTCCAGTCATTAAGGGGTCTATTTTCAAAATTGACGAAAGAGATTTTATCCTTTGAACAAGACTTCCAAAGGACAGGCGATGCCAAGAGCTTGGGGAATATTAAAACTGTGCTTGAGGAATTCCAGGACACTGTTGACAGGGAAGTTAAACACCTTGGCAAATATGCCACTGCCAGAGTTTAAAGCGAGGGAAATCATCCAGATGCCACCTTAGCAGCCGTATTGAGCCCTAAGTTGACACCGTTACAGAGATACTAGATGAAGAGGGCCACCCATTACATGACAGACAAGACAGAAAAAATGGGAAAAAATGGTCATTTGCAGTCTTATTAGCTCTAATTGTTATTTTATTATCAGATATATTCATAGTGAGGTCTGCTATGTCCGGCTGAACATACCTACTTTAACAACATATAGAGTAAATATTATTGTGTACAGCATGAATTTCTTCCAATATTGTTGCTATTGATTCAACATGCCAATCCACCAATTTAATTTTTGCAGGCAGAGGAGAAGAAGCTTGTTTACTCTTGTTAGGGAGACTTTGAGGTGATTTAATATCCATTCTGAGTATATTATAGGGAAGAATATTGATATTAAAGAAACAAGGAAGGAGTTAACATCATATTCTCCAAATAATTGTGACTGAAATGAGTTAACAGCAGGTAAACAGCCAAAAGGAGAAGAATAGGGCTTCTTAATGCAATTGCCAGACACAGAATTTTCAGGCCTCACCTTTGAGTAGTGGAGTAAAAATGTGAAAGCAGTACCTTTAGGAGCGAACAAAGAGATTGATAGGACCTCCACTCTTTAGCCTTGCCTTCCCCAAGCAGTCCTCTGCTGTACAGTCTCCTCACAGAATCGACCTCAAGCAAAATCAGAAGACCTTGGGGTCACAGAGCTGCCACAAAAGCTGGTAAGCACAAGTCAGGAGGTTGATGAAGCAGGATTTGTGCTTTGCTTGATTAAAAAAGCTGCTATCTGGTGTTTAAAATTGTCAATAAGAGCAGATTGAAGCGGAGCCTTCTTAGATTAGCGCTTTTGCAGTCTTCACTTGGTGGTATTCTATGTTTGAGTATTTAATGCATTCCTGCCTTCAGTGAAAACTGGAATGACACTTGGAAAACCTAAAAAGGGTGTTACACAAGATGAAACTGGTTATGAAAGCAGCCAAGTGCTAAATTCAGGTGAATTCCAGTTTTGCTATTGTGGAGAATGAAAGGATGTTCAAGGCCTTCTATAGGATCATAGGTGTCTTCAAATTGGTCTTTAAATTGCCAAATCAGGTATTGTACGAGACACCTGAGCAGAAAGGTCTTGAATGCAGAGAGATTTTCATAGTGCAGATAGCATTTTCAGAAAAGGTAGTTAGACTCATCCAACCTACAACCAATGAGGAGGGAAGGGGGCATTATTGGCTTTATAAATTGCTGACTGTCCCAAGGGCAGGACTTGGCTGGATTAACTTTGAGTGTTTTGACATTTTATGTCCCCAAAGGTCTATACCCTATTTGTTCCAGATGTTCAGTTCAGTTCAGTTCAGTTCAAAATGCTTTTATTCAGTTTGTCAAACACAACCATATAAGCAGAACAGTAAAACATACATTTTAGTAAATATTAATAATTAAAAAAGCATCAAATTTACTAGTCTATTTACAACTCATGGGGAGGCATCAATAGGTACCTAAACAAAATTGTCCTAAGTACAGGGTATACTATACTTCCCTGTTTAATCCTATACACATATACCATACTATACTCCTCTTAAAATGTGCTTACTATGATATTTTCGGTTTATTATGTGCATATTTACGCAGTAAAGTGACAGGTGTAAATATTTTGTGCAAGTCTCGTTTCAGTGCAAAAGTATATCAATAAAGTGCAATATGCTTCCTTAGTCACAGAGTGGTCAGAATGACAAAATATTTTTAAACACTTCTCCTGCTACAAACTCTATGGCGAAATTTATGACTAATATAAAAGTAAAGAATGGTTATGTGCAATATTGAGCAATAAATTAATAAATAAAATAAGTGCTATACAAATTCTGCACAGATTAGCTAAAATACAGCAGGCATAAAAAGTGCTTAGTGCTTCTATAGTTATACATGTATAAACAGAATGAAATTGAACGCAGCTTATGTCATTTTTTGTTTAGCCACAAGTGATTACATCAAAGAATTATTGATTTCCTAGCGGCTATACATTTCAAAATATACGATGTGACAAAAAAAAAAATATCTGGACCTTCTAAAGATGATATAAATTTCATCGCCATTTTTGTGGGACGAACCTTATATTTTAGAAAGATAGGTTTTAGATAAAATATCCTTAAAAAATGGTCAAATTTACAAAACAATAAAAAGTGGCAGCAACTTTGTCTTGAGATATGATCACATGGACATGCGGAATTAGTACTAATTTTCATGTGCGGGAATGCCACCAGACGTTGCACAATTCCTAGCCTAAGACTTGTTAAAACAAATCGATGTAATTACATGTGACTATGGATAGATATGCCTGGAAGCCTTTGTTTAAATTCAAATACATATCACAAACAGTGGTGGGTAGCTTCCTAGTCAACCTTTCTCTAGCCTCCTTCTTGTATAGTAAAAACCTTGCTTTTAGCTCCTTCTTAGGGATCGATGCTGCAAACTCAGGAGCAGAGTGGATGTTACAATCAAATAGGAGATTGTACCAATAATAAATGTATTTAAGCCACGAATCTTGGAAAAGTGATCAAGTTTCAAGCAATCTCTAATGATTGTTTGTGTAAACAGCGTTTCAGTTTTCGACCAAATCGATCAACAGAGTGTCAAAGGGCGTAACGCAGCTAAGTCCGAGATGTAGTTGATTCCTACTTCCTCATGTACAAGTTCTGTTGATGCTGAAGGAGGGACACACAGTAGTTTCTTAAGAAACTTGTTTTCATCGTACTGTAGCGATTTTACGCAGTGGTGGCCCCAGACTCCTGCCCCGTACAGCGCAGATGAAACACATCTGGCGTTATAGATTGCTATCATGTCTTTTATTCTTCTGGCCCCCAATTTGGTCAAAAATCTGAATATACTATTAGTATTCCTGCTCATTTTCAGACTTACATTATCATGTTCATTTATCCATTTCCCATCCCCTGCAAATGTTATCCCAAGGTAACAGAACGTTTTAACTGGTTGTATCTTGGCATTTTCTATAAAAAAGGAACAGACTGACTTGGCTTTCTTCCCGCATGTCATCACAAAGGTCTTACTTTTGTTAATTATAAGTTTCCTGCTCTCTATAAATGTTGTGAAGTTATCAATGAGTCGCTGCAGAGCGATCTGTGTGTGTGATAATAAAACAGTGTTGTCCGCATATAATACAATTCGGACCGCTTTCCCATCTATAGATGGGAAAGCGGGGCATCTGCTAAAATCTGACCAAGGGTTGAGTCGATTTGATTAATCAATAATGAAAATAAAAGAGGTGCCAAAAGACAACCCTGGCGGATGCCTCTTGTGCACTCACCAGATGATCCATAGCGTACTTTACATGATAACTTCTCATAGAGCCTTGCTAAAAAATGTACTATTTCCTTGGGCGCACCTACATCAAGTAAAATATGCCATAATATGAAGTGATCTACGAGGTCAAAGGCGCTGCTCAAATCTGCGAAGCAGAGGAACAAATTTTCCTCCTTTGCGACAGGGTATTTATTGATTAGGAGGTCCAGGTTAACACACTGTTTTAAAGTTCCCATGCCTTTCCTAAAACCATATTGTGCTTTTGATAAAATATCATTCTCTTCAGTCCAAGTTTCCAACCTCTTTAACATAATTCTGCTCATTATTTTAATAGAAGCATCTAGCAGAGAAATGGGGCGGTAATTACATGCCTCGGATTTAGATCCTTTCTTAAAAAGAGGGATAATTAGCAACTGACCCCATGATATCGGGAGTTGACCCTCTGGGGCCACATTAAAAAACCTTGCTAAGATGGATGCCCAAAGGTTCATTTCTGTTTTATATAAGTCCACCGGGACCCCATCATGGCCGGGTGCTTTACCTCCCTTGCTGCTAGCTAAGCCCTAGTATACTTCATCTAAGCTTATTGACAATGGTAGTGGCAGCCATATAGAAACGTTGCACTTAGTTAAATCTAAAATAAACCTATCTGGGTTAAAAATTTTCATAAAATGTTCAATCCATGCATTGCATTCAACATAAGAGGTTATTTCGGGCACACTATCATTCTTTAAGAAGGGACTATTTATGGTTTCCAAATAAAGTTTACTATTATTTGTGTCTGCCGCTAGGCTAAGATTAGACCATGCCTCATCTTGTAGTTCTCTTTTCCTGTTTAAAATAGCTACTTTGTAGTCATTGTATAGCTTTTTGACAATTATAATATTATGAGGTTTAGTGCTCAAAGCTTGTTTTAATTCATGTAAAGCCAGGGTACAGTTTTTGTCAAACCAACCTGAGTTTACTGTCCTTTTCCCACTAATTCTTTTAGTGAATAGGCCTTCTATAATTTCATTTATCTTCATAAAGCTATCAAAGAAGATAACAGAATTGGTTTTGTCCCTAAGGCAATATTTTATCTCTGTGCGACATTTCTTTGCCACCTCCTTATGCATTTTCTGAAGGTCAATGCCGGCCCATTTGATCCTCATGCCATTTGATCTGGAGGCTACAACATTATTAATACAGTTATTATAATTAGGTTGCTTATTTCCCCAGCACAGTAACAATATGGATATACTATTATGATCGCTTAGGGATTGCTCCGTGACCCAAAGTTTAGAGTATTCAGTATTGCTAGAGAGCAAGATGTGGTCAATATTGGTGTTCGCATTCCTGCCAGTAAAAGTTGGGCAGTTGGTATTATCCTTATTCTTGGTACAGCTCAGCAAGTCCAAATCGAACTTAGCTAACAGTTTATTTAAAGCCGTGCCATAATTACAGTGAGAAAAGTGGAGATCGTCGCCAGCATTGTCATTACCATTCTCTTTCCTAAGGCCGCTGAATTACTCGTAACCAATGGGCAGGGTTTGATGTTAAAATCACCAGCCCAAAGGATAATGGCCTGTTTTTGAGACGATGCCAGCGCCTTATTATTTCATTCTCGAGTGGGTAAAGAATTTTCCCTCTATTGATGTCAAAAATGTTATTATAGTAATTAATCAATATTAGTTCTTTACCTTTGCTGAATTCTAAGCGTAGCACCTGGCTATTAGTGTCCACTGGAGTACAACTTTTAATTTTGCAAGTAACTAGTTTGTTTGATATTAGTAGAAGGAGACCACCTTTTGCTCTTCCAGCTACAGAGTTAGCCGTGTTTAACCAATGTGAGGTGTATCCCTCTATAAAAATGGGCTCCTTACACCATGTCTCCTGGAGGCAAATGATGTCATAACCTGCAATGATACAATCCCTCCAGAATGGTGTGTCCAATTTTCTTTTAAGGTCTGCTATGTTCCAGGTGACTAGGCTATATCCCAATTCTGAGCCAAGGTTAGCAGATACTGGTTCATCTTGGAGTGAAGCTAATATTTCTGCTAGAGGGGTTATAGGCATTACTAAATTTGTTCGCATTGGGACGGCTAATGCCCGTTTTGTTCTGCCAGATAAATTGCTCTTATTAGTAGTATTGAGGGTTAGTCTGCTTAAATCAGGTCCTGCTGTAGTTAACTGGGGGCAGTTTGCCGATAACTCATTGCCTGTTACATCTAGATCCTTCGATTGGAACTCAGTAGAAGCTTTTGCCTGAGTTATGCCTTCGGACAATGCAAGTCAATCATTGTCCTCTAAAGAATCAATGGCCTGGAATCTGTTATATGTTGGAATTGTATAGCAGGAACGGGGCATAGGAAAAACTGTTGTTCTACTGTTGTTCTACTGATGACAGGATTTTTATTGGCATAATATTTGGATTCAAATAAATGTCTGTAAAAGTATCCCAGGGGAAGAAGGGTCATGTTATACTCCCAGGCTGATGGAGGTGGCGCATTGGTGAGGGTATGCTCCGCCCAATCGGGAGATCTAAAGTTTTTAATTATACATTCCCCCTTAAACTTTTTCTTAAGAGGGCCCGCCCATCCCACCCTTTGTGTTAATATGATCTGATTAGCCCCCTCATCTCTACAATTGTTGGACACCCAGTAGAGTTTTATTTTTAAGTGTGTCATAAGTTTCCACTTGTCCCTTCCTTAACTTGGGGACGTTTACGAGTACCGCAACATAAGCACCACATTCTGGTGGTAAGTTAATAAAAGCTGGGATCTGGCTAACAGTATCTTTTGTCGGAACTTTGTTACCTCTGCTGACTTGTTCAGCAGGTACTGGTTTTTCTTTTCCTTGGGTACCCTGGTCTGTAGTTGTAGGGATATTCTTTATCTGATTCCCTACATTCTGTTTTTTTGCTGAAACTTTACTCAGGCTTGGCATCATAGGGGAGCTGTTGTTAATCATAGCTGTGGCTCCATTAGTTTTATTATTTTTATCATTATTTCCATTATTCACCTCTTTACCTAGTCTTCTTTCTTGGTGGGGCCCCATACTAATTTTCTCCAGTTTGCCACCTAATTTGTGGACCTCCCTGGCCAAGTTATCCACTTTCTCGTGTAAGGGCCTAATCAGCTCAATTAGTTTATCAAAAACTGCTTCTATACTGTAATTGCCGGATGGTATCTCTGAATTTTGTATAGCCTTTGTACGTGTAGTAACCATATTCCCTGCTGCATTAATTCTTTTATCCATTTTTATCTTTAAGTTAGCCTGTCCTGATGTTTTCTTTTTCCTACCCTTTTGTTTAACCTGGGGAGTAGGTGAGGGGCAGGGACTAATGTCCGTGGTAGACAGTCTAGGTGAATTGGAAATGCAGGAGTGATTAGTACCATTATTATTCGTACCCTCTAGTATAAACCATGTCTGCATCAGCTTCACTAGTGGGGCTAAGGTACACAAGAGAGGTTGATTCATCAGTATCAATCAAAAAATGTTCCAGACCTTGTTAGAGGGGGGGCTCCGCCTGGCCACCTTCGACCTCTGACGGCCTAAGACGGTCCCGCCCTTGTCCCGGTCTTCTGACGGTGCCGCCGGCACGCGTCCCGCGACGCGGAAGCTCAGCCTGCCTTATGAGCGCCTCCGGGCGCGGAAGTGGGCGTGTGCACCTCGTCAGGACACAGGGAGTCCTGGTACCTGTAGTCTCTCCCTCTCAGCGGCCGCGCAGATGTCAGGAGCAGCAGCGGCAGGGGAAACCAACAGACAATGCCACTGAGTGCTAGATGGGTTTTAAACAAAGTAAAGTGCCCCCGCAGTGATGGTTGTTGCTTCGGTAGAGCCCCGCTCCACTGAAGCTCAGCCTGCCTTATGAGCGCCTCCGGTCGCGGAAGTTGGCAGGTGCACCGCGTCAGGATACAGGGAGTCCTGGTACCTGTAGTCTCTCCCTCTCAGCGGCTGCGCAGATGTCAGGAGCAGCAGCGGCTGGGGAGACCAACAGGCGATACCACCGAGTGCCAGATGGGTTTTAAACAAAGTAAAGTGCCCCCGCAGTGATGGTTGTTACTTCGGTAGAGCCCCGCTCCACCGAAGCTCTGCCTGCCTTATGAGCGCCTCCGGGCACGGAAGTGGGCGTGTGCACCACGTCAGGACACAGGGAGTTCTGGTACCTGTAGTCTCTCCCTCTCAGCAGCTGCGCAGATGTCAGGAGCAGCGGCGGCGGGGGAGACCAACATGTGATGCCACTGAGTGCCAGATGGGTTTTAAACAAAGTAAAGTGCCCCCACAGTGATGGTTGTTGCTTCGGTAGAGCCCCGCTCCACCGAAGCTCAACCTGCCTTATGAGCAACTCCGGGCGCGGAAGTGGGCGTGTGCACCGCATCAGGACACAGGGAGTCCTGGTACCTGTAGTCTCTCCCTCTCAGCAGCCGCGCAGATGTCAGGAGCAGCGGCAGCGGGGGAGACCAACAGACGATGCCACCGAGTGCCAGATGGTTTTTAAACAAAGTAAAGTGCCCTGCAGTGATGGTTGTTGCTTCGGTGGAGCCCCCAGATGTATTTTACATTCCAGAAAGACTGTAAACCAATTAAGTCACTACTGGCAAAGAATGGTGAAAACAACTACAGCCTTCCTTTTAAGAAAACATGAACCTGGCGAGGCAGCTAAAGGTATGTTACAAGTCAGACCTAAAGGGCCCTGTGCAGGCCTGATGAGGATGAGGAGTAGCCCAGAGACACTCTGGAGAGTTGTATGTCTTTTGTATGTAGGTTACACTCTGGGGAAAAATGCCAGGTCTTAACTTTCTTCCGAAACAGCAATAAATCCTGTATTTGCCTCAATTCCAAGGGAAGACTGTTCCATAACCAAGCGGCTGCCACTCCAAATGCTCTCCCCCCCAGTGTGGTTTTCTTGATCCTAGGGACAGTAGACGGGCTGGCTGCAGAGGAGCGCAAGATTCGTGCAGGGGCATACCAGCCAAACTTGCCCTGAACAGGTTTGGGTCCAAATCCGTGAAGCGCTTTAAAACGCAATGCACAAGGACTTAAACAGTATCCTTTGGCTGACAGGGAGCCAATGCAGCTTAGCAAGTGCCTGGGATGTTGAAGATCCACTAGCTCTTATTAGGACAAGCTTTGTTGCTGCGGCCAGGATACTCTGGAGCCGTGAGATCAAATACTTTGGGGACTCCAGTAACAAAGCATTGCAGTAATCCAGGCTGCTAAGGACCACACTCCTAACCACTATGCCTCTGGCCTGAGGAGGTAACAAAGGTAGTGTCTTCCGGAGACCTTTAAGGAGCATGTAACAATTCCTGACTACTTTGTTCACATGCGATTTCAGGTTAAGCTTGTCATTCAAGCTAACCCTCAGGTTGCGTTCCGTACTCACAGGTACCAAAGGTGCATCCGTGGGGATAGGCCAGAAGTCAGAGGATAATGCAGTCTGCACTCTGCCAACCCCACAGTGCAGAATCTCAGTTTTATCATTGTTGAATTGTAATGCATTGTTTCTCAACCACAATATCATATCCCGCATACCGGCCCGTTGAAAATCCGCATGGTTACCTTCCAGGGATAATATCAGTTGGGTGTCATTAGCATAATTAACTACACTAATATTGTGAGCTTTGATCAGATCATATAAGCAGTGCAATGGAATGGGAGGTTTTGGAAGGTATTGGCAGTTCAGTGATGCTACCCAATATAAGCCATTTGTGATTCTGCAGAGGATGGTTATACTTGTGCTGTTAAGAATTGAGAAAAAAAACAATATTGCACACAAATGATAATGTGTGGAAATTGGGTTTCAGCAAACATTTATTTGTGCAAAAGCCAAGTAAAATGTCTTAAATTGTTTTGATCCTTTTAAAATATTTGTTTCCATCACACTTCAGACTCACAAATACATATGAGCTTACTTTTTGCTTCCCTAAAGGAAAACCAAACAAGTCAGATCTAAAGAGTGATCAAGTTGAAGTGCATATAGCAACGTTCCACTGTTGTTAAATACATAAATATCCCATTGTTTGGTATCTGATGCCTGTGAGTCATTATGACATTGAATACATCACCTACACTACAGTCACATGTATGGAGTGTCCTTACGCATTGATCACTTTTTCATCAACTACAATTACCATCTTAGATGTGTGTCATGTTTTTGTTTCTACATCGTGTACTTTATTTTGGAGCTAATCTGAAGAAGTCTTTGTCTAAGCATGCCTTTCTGGTAGATATAATAATGGTCGACTTATGAATTGCGCAATATCATGAAGTGTTGTTAAATATACATAGTGGTTACTAATAACTAACTTCATAAAAATAAGAAACAGGGCTCTTGACCTATTTTCTGTTGCATTGATTGAGAGTCACTATAATTATAATATTAAATTCATTAGTCATGATATTGTCTGCATCCAAGTATCCAAAATAACTACCATCGCCAGGAGTGAAGGCAGTGTTTTTGGGGTAGCATCCAAATCTGCTACTTCTTGAGAGCAGTTTGAAAAGGAAATCTTGGGGGGCTAACTGGAGTAAAATAGCAAATAAGTCACTAAAACACTAATATAAAGAACAATAATAACCATACACATTGACCAACAAGCACAGATTTTCCCGGAAAAAAATACCTCAAACGCAGAATCTTCTTCCACAATACCCAAATCCAAACAATCAACGAACGATGGAAGGTCTAAAGCTCTGTAATGTACCACTAGGCATCTCCTTTTGGCCTAGGGCAGAAAACACACAAGAGCAGTGATGAAGAGTTAGAGATACAGAATGTAATGTCGAGACAAGGGTAATAAAACATTAATGACGTATAAACAACTATGATGTTAATGATTAAAATTCAGTTCATTCGGATAAAAACTAATTATTAAATACAAGTTATGTCAAATGAATAGCATCAAAATTAGCTTGGCCAGGTTGCTTGCTCCTTAACATAACAGTTAACACTTAAATGATCTTAAAAGAAAATTAATGACCTTGAAAATGTCTGAAGGAGTTGGTCAGAGGGCACCAAAACTGCTACGGTTTGGGAAAATAGCTGTCCATCTTATAGCAATTAATGCCGTTTACAAGGTGTGTGCTAGTTGGACTTATGCAATTGGTTTTAGGGCTCTGTTTTACCACCAGTTAGCAGTTGGTATTAAAAAAAGCATTACATGCCGTACACCCGTTATTAACAGATGCAGAGAAGGTAAAGAAATATAAATTTTACCCCATTTTTGTAATATGGAGGTAAAGGTTGATGAGGTAGAAAAACAACTATCAGCCAAATATCACCAAATTTAAAAGATGCATTATAAATATGGGAAAATTGTAACCAATATTCAGGCTTAATTTTTATTGAGGTAGCCATCATCTATTGGAAACAATTATTTCAATTATCGAGATGTGTGATGGGGTTATCATCTTATCGCTCAGTAATTACCACAAATGTGCAAATGCCGCAGAACATATTAACCATTCCGGAATCAGATACTGTAAGTGTTTTACTCCACCGCAGTTCTTCTAACTTCTAAAAAAGGGGATACAATTGGCACAACAACTAGACATAAACCTGGTACCATCAGCTATTGGGATGGGGAGTCTTTTGCATTTCATTCAAATGTAAACCCAAAATGATCGCCTCAACATGTCCCTCAGGGTTCCAATAGATCAATTGTTGCAAGGATTTCTGCGCATACACAGAACTGTCCACAGAGAACTAGGACAGTAGTGACATGTGGTGTACCAGAAACTCACCTCAGTACCTAGAAACCCCAACCAGCTAGCAATCAGTGTCACATTAGCTCTTCGTCCTATAGCAAAGTAACAAATGATTAGACAACCTAGAACATGCAACTTAGGACCATCTCAGGAATGGTGGGAAGTAAGAACACTCTTTTGTTACACTCTCATACACGTCCACAACAGGAGTAAAAAAGAGACACCGTAAGGTTAAAATATGTATTTTAACGACGTGAACTCATGTGCAGTATTTTAGTCAACATAAGCAGACATAGGATTAAAAATAATATGGTCAGCATGGTTACAACTCCAAAAATGCAAAAGGAGGAATCATATTACAATGATAGTGCAAACAGGTGATATAGCGCCTAGTTTAAACACCCTCCCTATGTAGGAACTATGTATTATAAACTCTAGAAGGTCTCTTGAGCTTGTTTTGGGGGACCCCATTACCTTTCAGCTCAGTAAGTGCAAATTACAACTGGATCAGCAAGTCTCTCTGCATCCCTGGAATCTTCCAAGTGTGTGAAATTATGGCTAGTGTGCTATGATAAAGGCGCCAGAATCTTGCTTGGCTCACAGCTGCCAAAATGTTGTGTCTAGAATGGGTTAAACGGACATGCTGATAAACAGGCTCACATGTTATGATAACCTTGGTGGCTCAGCACTCACTGTACAGACTGGAGGCACAATGTATGTCTAGAGATGTCGGAAAACAAACCTTTTCTCATGTATAGACCTTCATGAAAGCTAACTTGCAAAAACAGCTAAGCAGTGTTGTGTGCAAAAAGCAGCAAAGGTAAAATGGCGTTTAAACTTCTAATAAGCCATGCTAACATAACATGCATGCAAAAAAGAGACCCTAAACCATACTACACCCTCCCTTGTTCGGGGAACGCACAATAACTGGGGCAAGCTTCATAGAAAGCAGAGTTCAAGTTCGAATGAGACAGAACCAAGTTAAGGAAATTTGCCAAACTTAAGAATTGGGAGTTCAAATTCGAATTAAAATAACAAAGTCAGTGAAACCAATCAAGGGCGACCATTGTGTGAAAAAAGACCTCAAACATTTGAGGAAAAATTAAGGCATTAAAAGAACAAATATTCACGAGTTCAGTACGTGTTTATGAAGGAGAAAAAAAAATTGTACTTCAATCCAACAGCGTATTGGCACCATACGTTGCAACTGCCTCCAATAGGAAGTCGTTGTTATCATACATGAACACTTCAGCCATCCAATTAAGTAAAGGGAAAGAACATACATGTTCCTCGATTGCTGGAGCCTTTAGTACCATCAGAGGACAACTCGGGCTCACTTCAAGATAACTGCGTGCCAGAAAGTCATTGGCCGCAGTCCAAATGTTCCAATTGCCTAGAACCCCATGAGCCGCTGCGCAGGTCTTAATCCTGGCACTAGAACAATCTAGTTCATGAGCAACTAAGGGACTAATTAGTAGATTAGAATCCAGTTCAGGAGACACTGTGTTGCAGAGATACAAATACATGGCCCATTCAAATCCACAATCCAGGCAATGGAAAACAGGCTGCACGCAAGGGAAGAATGAAAAACAGAAAGATAAACCGTATGCCACACTCAGAGTAACCAGAGAGAGTGAACCATAGTATTCCCGGATCCGGTTACGAAGGTGGAGCAGCCGGGACAGATCGTCGTGGGGCACAGACTGTGCATCCATTTTGTAACAGACAAATTACCAGCAGTATGCCCGCGCCTAAAGCTAGGAGCAAAGGGAAACCGCCAAAGACACTCGAAAAAGTCGAATAAAAAAATGCAGTTATCACACCGAATATAGTTTGAAATGAGGTCACAAGGCCAGAACATACTATTTAAAAAAAATGTGCCAGACAGTAGTCGACGAGGTATTTAAGATTGTGTGAATCAAAGCACCGAAGTGCAGGGGCAGGTCTTAGTTTAATAAGGCATTTACCTCAGTACGAATATTCGCAACGTGAAGGACGAATGTCTCACGCTTAGATGTAAGGGGGACTTCCTTCTGGGACAATAGAGCTCTTATTCGACTCATCTTGTTGAACTCTTCTTTCAAGGTCGGGCTAGAGGGCCAGATGGAAACATTGAGCCTGCCATGCGGAGGAGGGAACAATACATTCTTACAGCAAACTACACGCTGGGAAACCGTAACGATATAAGGAATTCCAGCATGCATCCCACAACAAAGTTCATTATTTAATAATAAATAACTACAGTTTGCAAGCAATGGGAATGTCGGTGTAATGGTCGGAACTGGAGTGCCCTTCAAAACACAGGCAAGGTTTGGTGCAAGTATATTACAAAAACCGTGCAATTGAAGATTTCTGCACACTAACAAGTGATCTGGTGTGGTGGTGCAATTCTCGCTATTCAAATAAACTTCCTTTCCTTACCTCAAACACCTGTATGTGAACGGGAGATTCCAGACTTGATAAATATAAGCACCATCCAGGGGTTCAAATCTACCTATTGCTAAGTGTTTCATGCAGGACTCAAATTTGAAAAGGGGAAAAGGTAGAGTTATCAACCCATGGATGAGCCAAACTGCCAAATTGGATTCTGCTACTGAAAAGGGTAAAGGTTCTAACTTTTCAATATGCAACAGTGAAAACAGGGCATCCTTCATTGACATAAATTGCTGTTTAACAGTCAAATTGAAAGGCAGAAATAATAAACTCATGTTCATGTAATCCCATGGAACTGTTTTTCAACGTTTGCAGAGTCCATGCAAACTGCATAACAGAACACACTTGATTTTGCCCATGATACAGTATGGTAAAATCTTCTTGCACAATATCAACCACAGATGACACAATATTATCTAGAGTGTAGATTCGAGAAGAAAAGGTGTTAATGCTATTATCTACAATGGCAAGCACTTTTTCTAAATTCGCCTGATCAATAGCTCTAAGCCTAGAAGCAGCTTCAATTTGGGACAGTTTCCAAATCTTGTTGTAAGCAGCACATATCCATCTTTTTGATCTGCCTGCTGCAGGTCCTTTAACAAAATCAGTTAAGTCAACAGTGTCAGTGATTTTGGATAAATGTAGCTTAACAGATGCTAAGGATGAATGTTTGAGCCAACTCTGGCACAATTTGCCTACAGAATAGGTGGTGACTGAATGTTGAGTCAGAAAGCGGGGATCAACTCTATCCTCTTTATAGCCAGGGGTCAGACCCAGGAAACACTGCTTGCAGGAATCTGCACTTGTTTGCCATTGCAACCAGCCTTCAGGAATAATGCTGGAAACATTAAAAGAGGAATTTCTTAAAAAGGTCTTGTAAGCCACTAAGGGAAGAACAGGTATAATTGTTCCAATGGGGAAATTCACTCAAATCAGGAAATGAAGGAGCATTTAATTTTTTAGAAGTAGCCAATCCAAAGGAGGTGGTTTGTGAAATAGTGTCATTCAGAAACAACATATGGTTTGGGATGAGACATGCACGATGCAAAGCCTCAGTGCCTTGCACTTGCCAACTTTTAGAACCCCAAACAGATTTAAGATCAATAGTATCTTTCCACAGTCCATAGCCCCTAACAGCCAACTGGTTGTCACGTCTAAGGCAGGATGACTAACCTGGACATTCAGAAGCAGCAGGAGCGATGACGTTGCCTACTTCCTTCTTCCCTAGGAACAGTCCCCCCGACGAGTCTACACATATACAAAGTCAGTCAGGGACACTCCCCCCTGGGAAGGGGAAAAAATGGAGAAAGTAAAATAAACAGGCTGGCAGCCAAAAACCATCTACAGCTGGCGAAGACGTGTGAAGGGTCTGTCTGTGCTCGCTTGTAAATAGTCTGCAGAAATACACAAAAAGACACGTGTAAATACACACCCCCTCCCCAATGAACAAACAGTAGAATGAGAGGTAAAGAGACACCAATAACACTCACTACTCTAGACTGCCACAATCATCCAAGAAGAATGTGATGAAAGAAAAAAGAAAAGAATAAACAATAGATTTCCGACTGTATGTTGCTCCAATGAGAAAGCTGAAATCTTAGTCTCAATTTCGTGTCTTTGCAGCTAATACGCTTTCTCACTGAAGTCTCAAGTTCTAATAGCCTGTCCGTGATCTCCGGGATAACCACATCTGTAAGAAGTTCTTGCAAATCACTTCACCAAAAATAAACGTTCTGATTTGCTTCCACGCTTCCCACAAAACAATTAGTGATAATCACGTCAATGTCCAACAGTCTTAAATAACTCACGGAAGCGGCCGCTTCCGTAATAGTACCAGTGAACGCTTAGAGGCAACAGCGTACAATATTTCTTTATAGCGTTAGGACGCTTTCTCTGCGCTCACATACCCTGGTTCCATGAAACGCCGACTCGGCTTTCTCGGCCACAGCTTCAAATCTCCAGCGCGGCTCCAGGTCAAAGGCTAAACACGCCGTGCAGCAGAACAGCCTGCAACACGGCGTCACTCGCTCATAAATCCTTAATAATTCATTAATCCCCAGGGTAAGTCAAAGGATCTCAAAAGACTTCAGGAATTCCTCGGAGTTCCAAGTAGGCAGGCAACAAAAGTGACAAGCACTGGAAAAAGGAAAACAGAAAACAAATATAGAATTTCACTCAACACAAACAACAGACTAATCTCCAGGCACTCTGGGAGATGTAGTTTTCGAATCAGGGCTTGAACGTGACAGAACCCCCTCACTAAGACCGACGTCTCGGCGGTCCACCAGGCTTTAAAGGGTGCTGAGCGTGGAAACGTCTCAGGAGGCCAGGACAGTGGAGGTTGGAACGAGGTTCCCAGGAGCGTTCCTCATGCCCATACCCTTTCCAATCCATCAAGTACTGAAGCACACCTCTCACTTTCCTTGAATCAAGCACCTCTCTCACCTCATACTCCACCTCCCCATCGACCTCTACAGGTTGTGGCCTCTTCATTTCACGAGTGCCTACCACATACAGCTTCAAAAAGGATACATGGAACACTGGGTGTATGTGCCAAGTTGAGGGGAGACGTAATTTCATAGCCACTGGATTGATTACAGCAAGAATGGAATAGGGGCCAACATATTTAGGCTGCAATCTTGTATTTCCTTTCAGTTTCAGGTATCTCGTACTCAACCATACCTTGTCCCCTATCGTGTACTCAGGCGCAGGAGTTCTTTTTCTATCTGCCTGCTTTTTATCATGGTCCCTGGCTGCTGCCAACTGTTCTCCAGTCTCCTGTGCTATAGCTGTAAGGTGAGCATGGTGCTCCTGGATAGAAGGAAGGGAGGATAGGCCAGGGTGTTCAAAAGGCAGAAAATTGGGATGAAAACCATTAATACAAAAGAAAGGCGAACATCCCAATGAAGAATGGGTAGCGCTATTGTAGGCAAATTCTGCCATCCACAACAACGTTCTCCATTCCTCTCCGCGCTGCAGAGTAAAACACCTCAGATACTGTTCGAGAGTTTGATTTAATCTCTCTGTTTTCCCATCTGTCTGAGGGTGATAACTTGTTGACAGACGGGCATCTATATCTAATATGTCACACAGCGCCTTCCAAAACTTAGAGGTGAACTGAGAGCCCCTGTCAGTAATAAGAACAGAAGGCACCCCATGTAACCGCACCACGTTTTGCAGGAAAACTAAGGCCAACTCAGCAGAGGTAGGTAATTTAGTCAACGCTATAAAATGACCCATTTTGGTTAAATGGTCTATGACTACTAAGATGGTATTGTTGCCGTGACTGAGAGGCATCTCCACAATAAAATCCATAGAGACTGTATGCCATGGGGCTGGAGGGATCGGTATAGGGCGTAACAGACCACTACTTCGTTGATGGAGAGCTTTCGCCTGGATGCAAACTGGACACTGAGCTACATATTCAGTAATGTCTTTTTTCATAGTTTCCCACCAGAAATACCGAAGGACGGTTTGCAGGGTTTTCTGAACCCCCAGGTGTCCTCCTAGAGTCGAATCATGAGTCCTTTTCAAAACTTGGTTTTGTAAGTCTGGTGTAAACACGTACAACAGCTTATCCCTAAAGAGGAGTCCGTTTCGATTTGTTCTTTGCTGTGGTTCAACATCAATCCACGTTTGCACATCCATTCCTTTAACTTCTTCTTCCACTTGCTTAAGGAAATCCTCAGAACTTGTGATTGCTGAAACCGAGGGGGGAAAGAAAACTTCTTGAAGAATCGCAGGGGGTTCCTCAACAGGAGGAAGTTGATCTCTCACTGCAGATTCAGGTCTTGACAGTGCATCGGCTTTCCCGTTTTGCAGACCTGGACGGTATTTGATCACAAAATCAAAGTCCGAGAAGAATAACGACCATCTTAATTGGCGTGGGGTTAATGCTCGTGCACTCTTCAAGAAAAGGAGATTCCGATGATCAGTGAATATCTCCACAGTATGCCTAGCCCCCATGAGATGGTGTCTCCATTCCTCACAAGCTCTTTTTATGGCTAGCAACTCTTTGTCCGTAATGCTATAGTTTATCTCACAAGGGGATAGCTTACGGGAATAATAAGCCACCGGATGCAGTTGCCCAGTATCTGGATGTCTCTGTGACAAAATACCTCCGATAGCATAATAAGAGGCATCCGTCTCCAGTACAAAAGGTTGCCTAGTATCTGGATGTCGGAGAATAGGAGCAGTAACAAAGCAGTTCTTCAAAGTTTCAAAGGCGTCTTCCGCTAACTCAGACCACTTGAAGTTAGCTCCTTTTTTCAACAAATGGGTCAAAGGTTAGATAACCCTGGAGAAGTCTTTGATAAACCTTCTATAAAAGTTTGCAAATCCTAGGAAACTCTGCAAAGCTTTTACATTCGAAGGAGATTCCCACTGGATAATGGCTTGCGTTTTCTTTGTATCCATCTGTATACCATTCGGGCCGATGACATAACCCAGGAACTCCACTTCTCCTGTATGAAAGAAACATTTTTCCAACTTGGCATACAATTCATGTTGTCGTAGGCGTTCCAGTACTTCCATCACATACTGGACATGATCTTCTTCCGTGGATGAGTATATCAATATGTCATCTATATATATAATACATGACACATCCAATAAACCTTGCAAAACGTCGTCCATAAAGTACTGGAATGCCGCAGGAGCATTGCAGAGGCCAAACGGCATCACTTGATATTCATAGAGCCCATATCTAGTCCAGAAGGCAGTCTTCCACTCATCTCCACTTCGCACTCGCACCAGGTGATAGGCCCCTCTCAAATCCAGCTTGGTGAAGATTCTGGCGTCTTTTAGCTGGTCCAGCAAGACGGGGATCAAGGGCAATGGGTATCTATTCTTCCTGGTCACCCTATTTATAGCTCTATAGTCTATGCAAGTTCTTAAGCCTCCTTCCTTCTTAGGGATAAAGAAGAGAGGCGACGACGCAGGAGACGTAGATGGACGAATGGATCCAGATTCTAACAATGTCTTCAAGTATTGCTGAAGATATATGTTTTCTGCGTCCGTGAGAGCATAGACCCTGCTACACGGTATATTAGCGCCAGGTTCTAGCTCGATGACACAATCATAATCCCGATGAGGGGGTAATTTGCTGGCTTCTCTTTCGCTGAAGACTTCCTGGTATTTTTGATACACCGGAGGGAGCGTAGTGATAGCATTCACTCTCTTCTCTCTTCCTCCCGAAGTCAACGTGCTAGCAGGTGTTTCGAGAGTAATTTCTTCATGAAAATGCCTTGCCATGCAATGTTCTGCACAATACACAGAATTCAAGGTGATGGAACGAGCGGCCCACTTCACCAGTGGGTCATGTTGGGTTAACCATGGCATACCTAAGATCAGCCGAAACTGAGGAGCATCAATGAGATCAAAGGCTATGCGTTCATAATGTTCATGTCCTACTTGCATCAGCAATAGACAGGTATGGTAACACACTGGTCCTGATGTCAAATCTGATCCATCAACAGCCTTCACTGCTTCAGGTACTTCTTTTTCAATGCAAGGAACACCCAGCCTCCTAGCATATTGAACATCAATAAAGTTGCCTGTTGCTCCGGAATCAAGCATAGCGTGAATCATGACTGGTATATTCCCATTCCATGTAAGGGTAACACACAAATTAATATGGGGCACAGTAGGTTGCATGGTATTGGCGATTGCATGAGAGACCTCTTTAACTCTGTCACAGCTCAAATCAAAGGCCTCTGATTTGTTTGAGCTTTCTCGTTTCACGACTCTGAAGTGGGATAATCAACCTCAGGTATATTCCTACTACTCTTTGTTTTGGCCTTGCAGTCCTTGATGAAGTGACCAGGCTTTCCGCAATACATACACAGTTTTTGATTTCTTCGATGTGTTCTTTCTTCGGTACTCAACGGGCCTCTGATTCCCCCTATTTGCATGGGTTCCTTGGTATCCGTGGAGGAGACTCCCTCCGATGCCGCTCTAGGTTTGGAGATTGGAAACCGCCATTCATAGCGCTGTTTATCGCCTTTCCTTTCTTGTGGACGATGATCTAACTGTATAGTCAAGTCGATCAATTCTTCACAACAAGTGGGCATGTTCACCACCTGAGCCAGAACATCCTTCAGTTCCCCTCTCAATCCTTGATAAAACAAGGAAACTCGTTTGGCAGTAGGCCAATCAGTCTCGACAACAAGACGATTAAAATGGGTAATGTACGTTAACAAATCTAGTGACCCTTGCTGTAGCGTTATCAGTTCTCTATCCAAGGACAACATATGCGCCTTGCGATCAAACAACTTACGCATTTCCTCACAAAAATCATCAAATCTAGTTAATACAGGATCGTTTTTCTCTATAAGAGGGAAGGACCAGCTTGCAGCGTTGCCACCTAGATAGGACAACATGAAAGCAGTCTTAGAATGGTCATCCGGAAATACTGTGGGTTTGCACATAAAATGCAATTTACACTGCCCCAGGAAGGTGCTGAATTTCTTAGGATCCCCTAAGAATCTCTCGGGCGGGGCCAAAGGTAGCTGAACAGGTTGTATAACCTGAATGGTAGAAGGACCCTGCCCTCCAGGAGCTAAGTGAGAAACTGAATGAACAGGGGGGGGGTAATGTAGCTTCTCTGATATACTGCTTTCCCCCCGATCTGGCCTGAGCCAGTCCTTCGACATCACGTCTGAGAGCCCCCATCTCAGTACGCATATCATGGTTCTCCCCTCTCACTGCATCTACTTCTACCCGTAAAGCTGTCAGGGACTCTAGCAAGGTTTGTAAGACAGTATTAGTATCCATCGCTCGGGCCGCAAGAAAACGTGGGCTTGTCACTCTGTCACGTCTAAGGCAGCATGACTAACCTGGACATTCAGAAGCAGCAGGAGCGATGACGTTGCCTACTTCCTTCTTCCCTAGGAACAGTCCCCCCGACGAGTCTACACATATACAAACTCAGTCAGGGACACCCCCCCCCCCTGGGAAGGGGAAAAAATGGAGAAAGTAAAATAAACAGGCTGGCAGCCAAAAACCATCTACAGCTGGCGAAGACGTGTGAAGGGTCTGTCTGTGCTAGCTTGTAAATAGTCTGCAGAAATACACAAAAAGACACGTGTAAATACACACCCTTTCCCCAATGAACAAACAGTAGAATGAGAGGTAAAGAGACACCAATAATACTCACTACTCTAGACTGCCACAATCATCCAAGAAAAATGTGATGAAAGAAAAAAGAAAAGAATAAACAATAGATTTCCGACTGTATGTTGCTCCAATGAGAAAGCTGAAATCTTAGTCTCAATTTCGTGTCTTTGCAGCTAATACGCTTTCTCACTGAAGTCTCAAGTTCTAATAGCCTGTCCGTGATCTCCGGGATAACCACATCTGTAAGAAGTTCTTGCAAATCACTTCACCAAAAATAAACGTTCTGATTTGCTTCCACGCTTCCCACAAAACAAGTAGTAATAATCACGTCAATGTCCAACAGTCTTAAATAACTCATGGAAGCGGCCGCTTCCGTAATAGTACCAGTGAACGCTCAGAGGCAACAGCGTACAATATTTCTTTATAGCGTTAGGACGCTTTCTCTGCACTCACATACCCTGGTTCCATGAAACGCCGACTCGGCTTTCTCGGCCACGGCTTCAAATCTCCAGCGCGGCTCCAGGTCAAAGGCTAAACACGCCGTGCAGCGGAACAGCCTGCAACACGGCGTCACTCGCTCATAAATCCTTAATAATTCATTAATCCCCAGGGTAAGTCAAAGGATCTCGAAAGACTTCAGGAATTCCTCAGAGTTCCAAGTAGGCAGGCAACAAAAGTGACAAGCACCGGAAAAAGGAAAACAGAAAACAAATATAGAATTTCACTCATCACAAACAACAGACTAATCTCCAGGCACTCTGGGAGATGTAGTTTTCGAATCAGGGCTTGAACGTGACACTGGTCCATATAGGACTTTGAATTAGTAATTTAGTGTGGGTAAGTCTAACCTTGGAAGAGGACTTTTCAGTCATCTTAAAATAAAATGCAATAGGGTTTGATTGATCAAAATCAGTAAAATAAAAAAACTTTTTCAAAAATGTTTTCAAGCTGCCGTCCACTGTTGCGGGACAGTGCTCCCACTGTGTGTAGTTAACCACATTTCTAAATGTATTTGTCTTATGCACAAAGTAGTTGCCAAAATGCTGGTAACAGTACAAATCACCATAATTAGCAGATTCCAATATAAATCTTGAGCATTGAAAGCAGCATAGTATTTCAAATCAGAAAATAAAGCTTCTACAGCTTTAACGTCCCAATCATCAGAGCGAATATTTTGTTTAACCACATCCCCCATAGAAACACAGAGTACATCGGGAACATCAATAACCTCTGTGGGTCCATGTATCCGGAACTTTACAGCATCCCAAACAATCCCATCTAAAACGGGCCAAGCAGTGATATTCACAATTGTCTGCTCCCTCTTCATGATGTGCGAAGAGGAATGGGGAGCCAAAGTTCCGCCAATCATTCTAATTGATAAAACTGAAAAAATACACCACAATCCTATGGGCATGAATAAAAAAATTGCAATAAGCACCAGCCAAATGTAAGTGCAAGGAGGAATCAAAAAATGATTTTAAAACCAGGTAGCAAAAATCAAACTTTTGAAGGGGACTTAGATGTGGAAGAACCAGTATCAAATGAAAAACAGGATTGATTAGCCACACAGGTCTCCAAATCAGGCATGGACAAGTCAGTGGGGTAAGTATATTTAGTGTCATTAAGGGGATCACCAGCAGGTAGATTCAAGAAAGGATTCGTGAGTGGACTCATTTCAACGACAACATCAGGCCCGATGGCAGGATCCAGGGCTAAAACAGAGTGTTGCACCATTGCTGGACACAAAACCGCAGGCCTCATGCTATAGAGAATCGGCCACCCTGTGTGGTTTGGCATTGTCAATGGAAATGTACCTTGTTCCCCTTTTACTCAGGAAGAGGAGGTAAAATGACTGTTCTCGTACACTGCACACCAAGCACGGCAACTGGAGCTCGATAGGAAGGACCAAATTCTTTCTTGTTACACTAATTTTGTTGGGGGCACCATTCAACACATGTGATTTCTGATGCACGACCAATAACCAGTGACATTGCTTTTAGAAACACCTTTGCTTTTCTCTCCTAGAGACCTTTTGATGGTCAGTCAAATCTTAAATTCATTGCTGTTGAAGGGGATGGGGTTGGACATCTACCAAACACAGCACTTCAGGCTTCTCCTGCAATTGGCTGCTGGTTTTTATGAATCCTTCAATTTAGCAAAAGTATTCCACTAGTCCTGTTGATATGTTTATAGTATTGGCCGATTATATGTAGACGTACCTCACTTACCTATGCAGAAGTATAAAGCTATTCAGCTGGGTGAAGATGCTTGTGTACTCTATAAAATGTTTACGTTCTCTCTGATGGGAAAGAAACCTCTCACTCACTCATTCCAAAAATGGTTCAAAAGGAATTAGGAGTTGTGCTAATAATTCCAACTGTACACCAAATGTCGCCCAGCTGAAAGACTGCCACCATTTGTGAATAGTTTCAATTTTTAACCAATGTGAGCATTTATTTCAGTGATACTGTCCCATGGTAACTTTGATTTGTTGAAAAGTTGTTTTTTACAAAGTTCCTAAAATCTCAAATTGATTTGTTGGTGCCTTTGCAAACTGTTTACTTCTCAGTAAGACATACAGGTAATAAATGTAATATGGATTATCATTATGGCAAAAACAAATGTGATGCAGCAAATACATGCAGGTCCAAAACCCTTAGATAAAGTTCAATTCCTAATATAGAGAACATAACAATATTACGGTTCAACATGGGCATGTGAATCTCTTCTGGTGCTTAATGTGTCCTGATGATTGATCTCATGATTAGGCACCATAGAAAACAAAAGAATAATGGGTAACTTGCCAACATTATTCTTTGCCGATGGTAATTACTCAAGTCTGAAATCCAGTTTACCATTTTTTGCCCATCATGCCAAATAAGACAGGAAGCAGTCATATGCACATAAGCCTTGGTCCTGCTCCAGTAAGATCAGCCTAATCCAAATTTCCAGGTGACAGACTAAGATTGGTGCAGTAATCACCTTAGACACGACAAGCAATGTCTCAGCGATGGGAAATGCGGCAAAGTTCAGGTGCAAAGAAATAAAGACATGAAGATCTTCCAGATGCGGCACGCTTCTCGGGGATGCAAGAAGCTCTCGGTTCGATGCATGGACTGCAGAGGCGACACTCTTACGATGCGACGGCAACAGTTCCAGCGGCGAAGCTCTTCTCCACAATGCATGAAGCTTCCGCTCGATGCGACAACTACAGCGGTGACATCCAAGATGCAACAGCAGCAGCTCTGACGGCGGCCTGCTTCTCGGGGATGCGAGGTGCTCTTGGTCGATGCAGTGCAATGCGACAGTTCCAGCGGTGACATCCTCCTTCTCTGGAGTTGCAATGGCAGGCAAAGTGATGGTGACGGACTCCGACCTCGTTGCGAGATTCTTCTCTTGATGCGGTGCAGTGCGACAACTACAGCGGCGACACCCTCCTCCCTCAGAGTTGCGACGGCAGCGACGGCGACACGCTTCCTCTTCGTTACGGCACGCTGCCCTCCGATGCGGTGCAGTGCGACAGTTCCAGCAGCACACCCTCCTGTCTCCGGAGTTGCGATGGCAAGCACAGCGACGGCGACACACTTCTTCTTGTTGAATCGTGATTCCAGCTCCTTGCGACAAGCTGTTCCTCAGAAGGCCCAAAACAGCAGCAGGCACTTCCAAAAGAATCTGGGGAGCTGGGGGTGAAGTCTGTTGTCCCTGAGACTTCAGCAGGAGGCAAGGTCTTTTCCAAGCCCTTGGAGATCCTTCACAAGTTGAAAGCAAAGTACACAAAGTTCCTTTCTCCTTCCTTTGGCAGTAAGGCAACCACTGCAGGCCAATCCCCCAAGCAGCACTTCAGCTTGGGAATAGTCTCTCCTCAGTTTCTTCAGGTTCCTCTCCTCAGTAAAGGTTTCTTCTTGTAGTCCAAAGTGATCTAATTTCGTCGGTCCAGGTTCCCAATATTTATACCCAGAAATCTTTTTGTTCTCTGAGGGGAGAGGGGCCTTTGCCCTAGTCCAAACCAGTTCTGAAGTACTCTGTTTACCAGACTTCTCCTTTCCTTTCACAGTGCAGTGCATGCACATCAGACACCCCACAGGAGGTGGAGCCAGTAGTGTAGAAGGCAAGTACAGTCCTGGAGCACTTTGTTTACAGGACTCCTTCTCTTATTTCAGTGTGTAGGGCAGAGACATCAGCCGCTCCCCAGCATTGTGGAAGGCAGGCAAATCCCTATTCAGAGTTCAGGTGCACCCCCCTCCCATCAAGATGCAGATCTTTCTATTCACCACTGGGTGACTCAACTTTCTCCTGGAATTCCCCAGCCCTTTCACTTACAAAACCAGACATAGGAATACACAAACTAGCAGAGGCAGGTTTGAATGGTTAGACAAGCAAGTACCTTCTTTCTAAAAATGTTATTTACAAACACAGAATATTAAAATAAACTTTACTATAAGATGTATTTTATTATTCTAAGTTCAGGCATACTAAACTCAAATTTCTAACATGTTATCTGAGCCTGTTAGGATTATAAACTATAACATCCCATTCTGGCCTATAGAGAACAGGTAGCCTTGCAATAGTGAAAAACAAAAATGGCTGTAATTCACTATTAGGACAAGCCACAAACATCAGGGCTTGTCCTATCTTATACTTACAATGCACCCTGCCCTTGGGCCTACCATAGGGGTGACTGATATGAAGAAAAGGGAAGGTTTAGGGACTGGGAAGTGGGTGCACTTGCCCAGTCAGTATGACAGTACCAGACTGCACCCAGGCTCTGCAATGGCAAACCTTAAACACATTTTACAAGGCTGCTTCTGTGGGTGGCACAACCAGTGCTGCAGGCCCACCAGCAGCATTTGGATTACATGCCCTGGCACACTCAGTGCACTAGACTAGGGTCTGACAAGTAAACCAAATAGCTAAACATGGAACCACTGATTAGTACATCAATTTACAGTAGGGAGCATTTGCACTGTGGCACTGGATAGCAGTGGCACAGTGCCCAAAGTATCTAACACCAGCAAAAGTACATGAGACAACAGCAAAAATGGAAAGGAGACCCACGCCAATGGTGCCCGGTCTAACAAGTAGTTTTTAAAACAAAATAAAAATCCATTAAAAAAGCAATGCCCCAAAAAAATGAAAAATGTAACTAGAAAAAATGCTTCAACTGCACAATCCTCTTAATAGCGAAAACCTCAAATTCCGAAAAAAAATTTAAAAACCAATCGCTCCAACAAACCAGAAAGTTAAAACAAAATGTAAAAAATGTATTTGTTTCAAAGAAACAAAATACATTTTCCTTTGTAAAAAAAGCGTCTTCAGCACCATCCCTAAATGAAACGGGAAACCTGCAAAACAAAACATATACAAACCCACACACATTAATTAAAACATTAAATACAACATTACATAATTAAACATGACATAACTATGGGGTCGATTATGATGACGGTGAAACCGCCCCGGCCGGCTGTCGGTGGCCAATCACTTTTCCTCTTAACATATTATGAAGGTGGGCAGTGTGCTGGCAGACGCAAAGTGTGCCCACCACGGGTCCACCACAGGACCCAGCCAGCATACGTAAAATGGTGGTGGTGCGTATCAAGCAGGCACAGTCTGCCAAATTAAGATGCTGCTGAAAGCCAGCCTTTCCATGGCGGTGAAACCGTCATGGAAAGTTAGTTGTGCACTGGGAGGTACCCATGGTACCCCCCTACATTTCCCTGAACAGGTGGCAGGCACGTGGTGCCTGCCATGTAGTGCAGGGAAATGCACAACATGGTTGTTTAGCAGTGTGGTGGGTGTTGCAGGCAGCAGCACCCAGCGCAATTTTAAACGGGCTGGATGCGACCGCCATTGTGACGGTCACATCCTGTTCGGGTGTGCGGGACTACCGCCTTACAGGCGGGCAGTCCCAGTCGCTGAATCGATGGGGGTTGGACTCAAGTCACCCGACCATTGTAATCAGCCTCTAACACTATATAACACTTTATTGCTCTTCAAAACTATGTCGAACACATCAAACACTAAACTACCAAAACAGCACCAAACTACACAAAAAACTAAGATTTAACACCCTAACAACTCTAACTACACTACTAGTACCTCCTCCTGCCCTAAAATTACCTTAAAAGTAAATTGAATCAAACTTACCTTAAGTGACGAAACACAGCTCCCAACCGTGAGGTTCCGTCTTCCAAAATGAGCAAAAAATGAAACAGATAGACAGAAAAGTGAGAAAATGGAAAAACAAATGGTTACATTATAAAAATGAAAAAGAGACTGCCTCCCCATAGACAAGAATTAAGAAATATTTAAAAAATCTCAAAACTGTAATATATTTTTTTATATTTTGAAAAACAATTTAGAAATATACAAAATATATACAAAAATATAAAATTATATTAAGTATTATATTAAAACCAAACATAAAATTAAAATTTTAATATATCTTAAAATATATATTTCTTTGATGCAGTTACTTTTAAAATATAAAACGACAAGAAAAATATTGTGAATGTGCGAACAATATAACAACGTTAAAGGAAAAAGTATATGATACAAATATATATTCTTTAAAAATAATGTACATTAATATATTAAAAAATATTTTATAAACATAATATTCAATATACTGTAGTATGGTTTATGGGCCTCCTTTCGAGTGCATGTTAAGTTAGCATGGCTTATTAGAGGGTTAAACGCCATTTTACCTTGGCTGCTTTTTGCACACAACACTGCTTAGCTGTTTTTGCAACGCTAACTTTCACAAAGGTCTATACAGGAGAAAGGGTTTGTTTTTCGACATCTCTAGACATACATTGTACCTCCAGTCTGTACAGTGAGTGCTGAGCCATCAAGGTTATCATAACATGTGAGCCTGTTTATCGGCGTGTCCGTGTAACACATTCTAGACACAACAATTTGGCAGCTGCAAGTCAAGTAGGATTCTGGCGCCTTTATCATAGCACACTTGCCATAATTTCACACACTTGGAAGATTCCAGGGATGCAGAGAGACTAGTTGATCCAGATGTTATTTACACATACTGAGTGTACAGGTAATGGGGTCCCCCAAAACAAGCTCAAGAGACCTTCCACAGCTTATAATACTTAGTTCCTATATAGGGAGGGTGTTTAAACTAGGCGCTTTTATCACCTGTTGCACTATCATTATAATATGATTCCTCGTTTTGTATTTTATGGAGCTGTAACCATGCTGACCATATTATTTTTAATCATATGTCTGCTTATGTTGGCTAAGATACTGTGCATGAGATCACGTCGTTAAAATAAATATTTTAACCTTATCGTGTCTCTTTTTTACTCCTGTTGTGATCTGGTATGTGAGTATAACAAAATAGTGTTCTCACTTCCCACCATTCCTGTGATGGTCCTAAGTCACATGTTCTAGGATGTCTAATCATTGGTTACTTTACTATAGGACGAAGAGCTAATGTGACACTGATGCTATCTGGTTGGGGTTTTCTAGGTACTGAGGTGAGTTTCTGGTACACCACAATTCACTAATGTCCTAGGTCTCTGTGCACAGTTCTGTGTATGAGCAGAAATCCTTGCAACATGGTGCTACCGAGTGTGATCTTATTGTGAGACACTTGAGTAGTGCTTACTACCCAGTTGTGCCTCCTAGTATTACATTGTACTTCTTTATCACTGTTCTGATGTGGCTGTGGTTTATATCCCAGCCCACAGTTGTGTGGCTGTACGGAATCACTTGCAGGATTACCTTGTTTCTTTAGAGGGACAGGCAGTGTTTTTTGTTGTTTCAGCTGATGCAGCATATCCATTTGAGTTGTATTACTCATGGGTTATGTTCCCCCTGATAGATGTTGGTACTGGTGTTTTTCCCACTTACACCCCTGCTGATGATCCTGCTGCGTACGCCCCATATCGGACAGTGGAAATTCCGATTTCTGCTTGGCAGCATGCTGTTTGGTTTAATGGCGCCCTCCCACACATTATAACAGTGGTCAGACAAGGACCGCCGTCAATTCCAGGCGCTACTTGGCATGTTTTAGCTGCTTACACCTCGCATCCTCAGGCGGGTACGTTAACAGCTCAGAAACTGAGACCCCTGTATGCCTCTGCAGTAGCAGTTATTAGGGGTCTGGTTCATTACATTATTCGCAAGCTCCAGGTGGTGCGGTGCATCCAGTTGGCGGTGGTGGACTGAAACTCAGTCCCGTCATGGTTAATGAGGTCATGGGCAATCGTCCCCAGGATAAGGAAGAGATGCCTTTTTGGCTTGCCGAGAAATTCGACCAGCTGGAAGCACTATTACAGAATATAAGTCCTAAAGACAAACACAGGATCCTCACAGTTAGTTTGCAGAAAGACTTAGTGCCAGACGTAAATGAATGTACAACTTGGGGGGGGTGATTTTTGCGGCTGTCTATACTAGGTGCTTTGGCACCTTGTCAATGACTGTTCTGCCATCTGTGATCAAACGTGTTCAGGATGAACATGGACCAGAGGCGGCTGTGGAGTTGGGAATGTGACTCGTGGGAGCGTTTGATATGGTATGCAATCTCGTCCTTGTTAATGTCAAGGGGGAAGCGGTAAGTTTCCAGGTGTCTAATTCTGTGCGCTGTGTCCCCGACGCCGACAAACCCTGTCAGTTACCAAAAATGATTACGGAGGCTTATAAGACCATTGGCCGTAATAGTTTAGGTGTTTAGCCTTTCGCTAAGAAAGAGAAACAGCAGCAAACACAGCAAGCGTCATCTGAGAAAGATAACCGCCCAAAAGTTCAGAAAATAAATTTGAGTAAGAACAAAAAACAGGGGGAAAAGGAGAAACAGGGGTCTGTCCCGCTTCACCTACACCTGCAGAGCATACATATGATTTGTGCGACAACAGTACTATTAAGTCACCTGATAGATTTCAGGTTCCTGAACAACGTACTCCTCACTTTTTGCAGGAAACATCTGTAACAGCCACCGGTGGAAGAGGCGGCGGCAGAGGTCGAGGTGCCCAACAGAGCAGCTTCGTAAGGCTGACGGAAAAGGGAAGCAGGACGAGACACCGCGTCCATGACCCTAGTTTCAAAAGAAGAAAGTTGCTGCAGTAACAGCGAGATATGCCACAGATAAAGAAAACACCGCTTCGGGCACTGATTCTGCTGGACAGCGCGGCGGAGATTACCATCGTTCAAGAGGTGCTGCATCTACTACTGAGGGTGACAGCGACTGCCACCTTCGTTGTAGTGGAAACAACTGACACTAGAGTGGCTCCCCCAGAAAGACTTTATGAAATTGTCCTTGTAATTGAAGGTGACAAAGAACGTACCATAAAAGGTTTTTGGGGGGAATATCTTAGAAATTATATTCAGTTGGCAGAGGTCGATTGGCCCCCACCCTTTGCTTGGCTGCTCCGCAAGGGGAGGAGGTGATCCTCCCCGCTTTCACGCACACAGTGCAGAAGGAGCAGGCTCTGCAGTTTGCAGAAGATTGGGCTAAGGCGCTAGTACCGGTATTATACCGTACTCACTGTGGATGGGACAAATTATCTCCTCGACATGAGATTCCATTGCAGTCGATGCCCCAGCCTCAACCCAATACCCCATACGACGAGAGGCGAAAGCCTCCGTTGCAGAAATCCTTGAACAATTGGAATATCAAGGTGTGATTGAAACGTCTGTGTCTCCGATGAATAACCCACTTTTTACTGTGACAAAGCCAGATCGTTCGTACCGTTTGGTATTGGATTACCGCCACTTAAGCTCACATTGTCGTACGTGCGTTGTACAGAATACTCACAGTTCTGCTCTTGTGGATAGTCTAGTTCGTAAACAATTCAACACCACACTTTACATTTCCAATGGTTTTTTTGCCCATAATTTGTACCCCCTTAGTAGTCAGTGGACGAGTTTTACATGTGGCGGCAAGTAGAGCCAATTCCTTCGTTTGGCTACGGGCTACAAAAATAGTCCTGGCGCTTTTGCCACCCGAATAGTCTCTCTCCAAGATAGGCTCGACGCAGATGCATGTTCGTATGTGGATGAAATTTATCTCACAGACAACAAGTTATGGCCGCATCTGTGCAGAGTTGACCGCATAATTTTACGTTTTGCGGACTTTGGCTACAAATTTAACTATGCGAAATCACACATTGCAGAGTACACAGTGTTGTTCCTGGGCTATGAGACCAACAATGAAGGTCGAGGTTTAGCTCCTCACTTCTTGGAGAAATGTGCAGTTTTGCGAGCTCCCACAATGCTGAAAAAGCTACAATCATTACTAGGCTTTTTAAATTTCGGTCGTACATACATTCCGGAATTTGCCCAGCGCATCATTATGCGTTGATACAACCTGCTTTTTCCAAATAGTGCTGGCTGCCAGAACATTCAGCCATCTTGCAATCTATGCAGGCTGACCTACTTGAATCTAAGTTCTTGTCGACTCATGATAACCACACCAACCTGGTGATAAGAATCGTGCCAGGGGCGGTGGGTTTCACGTACCTCACTTTTAATGGGGGAGACACAGTCCCTATTGCTTACAAGTCACACTTGTACACTTTGGCTGAGTTGCTGTTTTCCGCTGTAGAAAAGGTTTTGACAGCAGTGCAAATGGTGATTCTTAAGGAACATGCACTGTCACAGGGAAAGCGCATTGTGGTTGTTACTCCGTATCCTGCCTTGGAGGCAGTGACGAAAGCCAGTATACCGAATTCCAAAGCTTTGCACCCTCGGTGGATACAATGGGCAACATCCTTGACATCCCCGGATGTAATCTTCATTTTTGATTCCTCTTTGCAGATTCAGGAGTTCTTGCAGTATGACTTTGTTCATCCTGCTCCTCTGGCTATGCGCCCACTTGAGGATTTCCGTTGTATCATTTACACTGATGGAAGTGCGCAAGCGGCTACGGGTTCCAGGCACGCGTATTCCACGGCCTGCGCATTTGTGGTTGGTACTATGGTGGATTGTGAATTTAAATCCGATGTCATGTATTCACAGACATTAGGGGATTGTACCGTCCAGTTGGCAGAACTTTTTGCTCTGATGCTAGCATTGGAGTACGCTGATCCTGGTGTGACTACTCTTATTGTGAGTGACTCATACTACTGTGTTCAGTCTTACAATGAAAATCTACCCTTTTGGACTCAAAATGATTATCGTGACTCCAAAGGTTGCACAATAAAACATAAAATGATCTGGGTTCGAGTGGCTGAGCTCAAAGAATGACTCCACTCGTTTTTGTAATTCATACTCTGGGTCATCAGCTTGTTGGAGTTCACGCTGCTGGCAACTGTCTCGCGGATGAGGCTGCAAAGACAGCAGTAGCAACATTTGCTGTGGCAACTGTTATACGTTCCAAAAGTAAGATTGATGATGACATCTTGACAGCTATTGCCGCAACTGAAAAGGAAGGTAATTATCCTAAGGGGTTCCCTTTGAAGAACTCTTATCATTTAAGCCCTGATAAAGTTGCTTATGTGAGAACTAACGACGTTTGTGACAGGTTGATTCCCAACGCGGACCGCAGACAGACTTTGATTACAGCAGCCCATGCCGGGATGGCTTCGGTGCATGCCGGCGTGTAAGCTACTGTATCTCTTCTCCATCAACGATATTGGTGGCGGGGTTTGTACAAACAGACCTTCTTCTGCTGTACGCCCACCCCAAACTCAGTTGTACATATCTAATAAGCCACTTGCGTGTGTTTATTTAGATGACTGCGGTTCTTTCTCCTCTGATACTGCGTATAAGTTCATCTTAGTAGCAGTTGACTCTTGCACGTGCTTTGTCTGGATGTGGCCTCAACGTAATGCTGATACTAGTACTGTCGTAAGGGATTTGCATGTCTTTGTGGTAATTTTTATGTGTGGTACCTTCCATTCGGACCAGGGTCCAGCGTTTGCCTCTATGGCTTCATTGGGGGTCCAGGTCAAATTTTCATCTCCATACCGGCCTGAGGGTAATAGTGTTGTGGAGCGAGTGAACCATGACTTAAAGCAATCCTTCACAGCAAAAGTTTTAGGTGCTGGCAGAGACTGGCTTACCCACCTCAGTAGGGTACAACGTGCACTAAATAATCTCCTTAGAAGGTCTCTGGGTGGGGGGACCCCGTACAAAATGCTCTTTGGCATCAAGATGTTTGTTCCGGACCTTGATGGTCTAGACTTGGCGGCGGGAGCGCATCCTTTAACGTAGATGAACAATCTAATGTTTTGCAGAACCTACAAAAGACCAGAGACAGTCTTGCAAAGGAACACTTGCCCTCCACGCCTGAAGCTGCGTTGCAGATTCCGGTAGTCAGCTGGCTACCCCAAGTTGGAGAACTGGTCCGAGAGAAGATCGACAACAAAAAGGGAATTTGGTCCTTCCTATCGACCTCCAGTTGCTGTGCTTGGTGTGTAGGGTACAAGAACAGTCATTTTACGTCCTCTTCCTGGGCGAAAGGGAAACAGGTACATTTCAATTGACAGTGGCAAACCACACAGGGTGGCCGGTTCTCTATAGTATGACGCCTGCGGTTTCGTGTCCAGCAATGGTGTGACACTCTGTTTTGGCCCCGGATCCTGTCGTCGGGCCTGATGTTGCAGTTGAAATGAGTCCACTTATGAATCCTTTATTGAATCAACCTGCTGGTGATCCTCTTAATGACACTGAATATACTTACCCCACTGACTTATCTGTGCCTGATTTGGAGACCCGTGTGGCTAGACAATCCCGTTTTTCATTTGACACAGGCTCTTCCACATCTAATTCCCCTTTAAAAGTTTATATTTTTGCTACCTGGTTTAAGAAAATGTGTTTGATTCCTCCTTGGACTTACATTTGGCTGGTGCTGATTGCAATTTTAACCTTACCTTGTCTCTTTTATACTCCTGCTGTGGACTGGTATGAGAGTATACCAAAATAGTGTTCTCACTTCCCACCATTCCTGAGATGGTCCTAAGTCGCATGTTCTAGGTTTTCTAATCATTGGTTACTTTGCTATAGGACAAAGAGCTAATGTGACACTGATGCTAGCTGGTTGGGGTTTTCTAAGTACTGAGGTGAGTTTCTGGTACACCACAATTCACTAATGTCCTAGGTCTCCGTGCACAGTTCTGTAAATAATAAAAGCAATATAAAAATGATAACAGTGTAAAATACATATTATCTAATTTTATGACAAAAAATTACATGATCTAATTTGTATTAAAAAACATGTAAAAAAATAAATGATAACAAAAATCAAAAAGTCCATAATGAAAATACTGAAAATATACTTTTTTACTACTACATGACTATGCTTGAATAAAAATGAACCATTTTTCAAAACTGTTTGAAAAATATCTGTTAAAAAAGATATTTGTAATGTTGTAAATGTACATTAAAAATTTATATTAAACGTTTTTATAATTTAGAATGTATTCTGCATAACATCAAAATGTGTTACATTTGTTTTTCAATATTTTCTAAAATTGTGTAATAAAACTGAATAAAAACAATTTAATTATGAACAAATAAAATAAATACTTTAATGTGAGTAAAAATGTTAACATTAAAAACTGACATATATTTCCTTTTTTATTATGTTTTTTTTAAATTTAAATTGTATCTCAGTAGTTAGGGTTACCTGTACTGATAAGACTTTCTTACTACCCACAGGAACCCGTTTTGGCAACTTTATAATGGTGACAGACTGAGAAAAATAAGTAAATAGCTGACCTGCAATTGAAATGTGGTTTCTTAATGTCAGTTCAAAGTGTACTGCACTACATTAGTGGGGTTGCAAATTCTGAACTGCAAATAAGAAAAAATTCTCTGTGTTAAAAGCAGTAACATATCTACACTTACACTTACATATTTACATAAACAAAAATTCTGTGATCGGAATGTCACTTACACTTACATATATACATAAACTAAAATTCTGTTATCTGAATGTCATACAATGTCATTGTTAACAAGCACATTAATTCTCTATGACACTCTATAAGTAAAAGTTGTGACTAGACCGGCATCCACTGACTTTCCTGCGGGGCTGCCCGGGCTACGTCACGCTACATGCGGTTCGCCGCACTGAAGAGGGACCGGTGCGATTGATCTGCGGCCAGGCACGGGTGGCTGTGCAGTGCTGAACGAACTGCTCTCCGGTGGCGGTGGGGCAAGTCGGCGTTCGTCTAAGTGGAGACAGAGGTGGCCCGCGTGGAGGTGTTTGCAGCGGTGCTCGCCGCCCGGGACAGTGATCGGCTGATTGCCCTTCCCTTGGGGAGATACCCTGTCGCCCGCTGCCCACAGACGGGAGCAGGGTTGAAGGTGTGGTGTGGTCCAGGACGGCGGTGGCCCTTCTGTCCGGCTCTTGGACGGTGTGGTGGACGGGGAGTGCTTTCACGGTGGAGGAATCTGGTGGTTGGGCCTACTCGCACTGCCGTGCGGTTGGCCGCCATTTTGGGCGCAATTTCTTGCTGCGCAACACACTGCTGTTTGGCGCCAACTGACTGAGCGGCTCCTGTTGGCCCCACTGGCTTCTCCCTCCGGTACACTACAGTTGGCTGTGTGACTCCCACGGATGTCTACTAGGAACGCCATGGGGAAAGGCGACAGCACAAACCAAACTGTCGTTTGACCAACGTAAGGCGAAGGGGACTGAATGGTCGGCCCCAGAAACTTCGCCGCGTACTGCCGCCTCCGACAGTTCATTGTGTGCAGATATACACGAAATGCTGGTTTTGATGGAAAAAGGCTTACTGGACAGTATGGCGGTGATTGGTACTAAACTTGATGCCCTGACATATCGCATGGATCGCATGTCTGAAAGAGTCGATAAGCATGCAGAACGGCTTGACATGGCGGAAAGGCGTCTGACGGAGGCGGAGGAGGCACAGTCAGAATGGGATAAGGATCGCAAACAGTTTGGCAGACTCCTACAGGTCATTCAAGACAAGACGGAGGACTTGGAGGCGCGCTCCCGGTGCTCCAACGTTCGCATCACTGGGGTGGCGGAGACCACCCACACTGGCAAAATGGAGTTGTTCGTTGAAAAGTTGCTGCGGGCACTGCTGGGGGACGATGTCTTCTCACCTATGTTCATCGTTGAAAGAGCTCATCGCACTTTAGGGCCGAAGCCACAACTGGGAGCCCCTCCGCGGCCGATTATAGCGAAGCTGTTGAACTACCATGACAGGGATCTAGCGCTTCGTCTGGCCAGAGACAAAGGAGATCTACAGTATGAGGGTATGAACATTTCCCTATACCTGGAGTTCACGGCAAAAGTGCAGGAGGAGAGGAAGCACTTTGCTCCATACAAAAAGCAATTGAGAGACCTTGGGCTTGACTACGGCATGATGTACCCTGCGCAACTCCGTATTAATAGGCAGGGGCATTTGCATTTCTTCACTGATCCTACGGAGCTGAAAAAGTCACTGAAGGAATGGGCTATTGAACGGCGGAATAGTCCGAGGAGTCAACGAGAGGACGCCGATGCCATCTCTCACATGGAGGAACAGGAGTGAACAGGAATGCGGAGCTGGATCGCCCCATGATGTCTTGCAGGGACGAAGTAGGAATGGAACTACTAATATGACATCTTTGCGGGACAAATGTGGCCCGACAGACATTGGAACTCGAAGGGAGTGTGCAGGCCCACTATAAGACGCTCCCAGGGTGAGACCTTTCCGGTTAATATCTGCACTGCTTTGCTTGTTCAAGGGTGATTGTTAGAAGCAAGGTCTACTGAACACTCGTTTATGTGGAATGTGCCCTCCCACGAGCGGGAGTTCACTTGTTTGACTGCTGGACAAAACCTATCGAGGGTGCCGATTGCTAGCAGGGGGCAGGGTGGAGGAGTAGCTGAGCATTGCAGTCACGGACTAGAGTTGAACTGTTGTCTGGCTGGGAACTTCTGCCCCTGCGCTTTAGGCATTTGGCTCTGTCAAGAGCCACATAAGGGTTTGTCGGGTTGGCTTGTTGTGTGGGGGGAGGATGGGTGGTAGCGGGGTCTGTCTGACCTGGTTGGGGGTGGTTGGCTGTGGGTGAAGGGGTGGGTGTTCTTCTCTGAACAGGTTGGGTATGTTCAACTGGAGCAGTTGGGATGTTTTTTTTTAGGCCTACTACGGGAATGTGTCTGCGATCCAATGTGTATGAGTTCACTAAACAGGTCTTATTGGAATGGCGGGCACTGAGGTCTTAGAGTTGGAGGGCGGCCCCAACTCTCTTAGAGTGATAACCTGGAATGTGAGGGGATTGAATGACTACCGTAAAATCCGGAAAGTGCTGAGCTATTTACAAAGACACCGAGTTGACCTTGCACTCCTCCAGGAGACGCACCGTCCTCTCTCCAGCCCTATGCTGATGACCAGAGGCCTTGGAGGCAATTGCGCAGCACCGGGCTTCACCACGCATGCAAGGGGGGTGATTATGTGGGCTAATCCCAAAGCACAACTGAAGTTACTGCAGCTGATCGTGGACCCAGAGGGTCGTTATCTAATTGCACGCTGTGTGGGGAAAGGTCACGATTTAATTGTTGTGAATGTCTATGGCCCTAATTATGACACCCCTGCCTTTTACTCCTCTCTAGCAGATTTGTGCGACAGTATGTGGGTTCCAGGCTGTTGTGGGGGGGTGATTTCAATTTTGTGTTAAGCCCGGATCTGGATAGGTCAGCTGGCGTGGCCCGCTGTCCGGCGGCCTTGGCGCTGCTTATGCAGACTGAAATGATAAAGCTCGATCTGGTGGATGTATGGCGCCATAGACACCCAGTGAGGGGAGGTTACACACATTATTCGGCCTATTATAACATACACACGAGAATTGACTATTGGTTTGCGTCTAACTCACTACTGAACTCAGTGAAGGGGTGTGTGATTCTGCCCCGTACGCTATCGGACCAGTCACCATTACTACTGCTGCTGGAAGCCCCGGCTAGGAGAATTCCCCCGTTCACTTGGAGGTTCCCCCCATATTCGCTCCTGGATCAGGTTTTTAGAGGGGAGGTGGCTGAGGACATAGATACATACTTTGAGACCAATATGGGGTCAGTGGATAGTGTTCAGACACTCTGGGACGCATTCAAAGTGTACATCCGAGGTATGACGATGGCTAAACACTCTGGGGTGCTCAGAGCTATTAGGCAGAGGCTGAAACACTTAGAGACAGAGCTATCTGAACTGGAACAGCAATCTAGTCATGCAGGAAACACTGACACTGAGGAACGGATTAAATCCCTAATAATAGAATTTAACGAGGAAGCAGATAGAGAAATACAGCACATGGGGAAGTATGCCACGGCACACACCTATGGGGAGAGGGATCGCCCTGGTTCACTCCTGGCTAAACTCATGCGCAACAGCAGGCCGCAGTTGGTGGTTGAAGAGTTAATTACACCCAGTGGTGAGGTGGTCACAGAGGAGGGCGACATACTAGCGGAATTCCAAGCTTACTATACTGAGCTCTACCGATCACGGTCTGGTCAGCTTGAGGAGGAAATAGATGACTATCTTAGTTATATCAATATGCCCTTCCTCGCCAATTTTCAGAGGGAATTTCTTATGATGCCAATTCAGAAGGAAGAGATCTTAGAGGCACTTGAGGGAATGAGATCAGGCAGTGCTCCGGGTGCCGATGGGCTTACGGTGGCCTTCTACAAGGCTTTTCAAGATAAGATTATTCCGCACTTGATGTCTCTCTTCGACGATATTTGCCAACAGGGTAGTATGCCAAAGTCTATGAGGGAAGCGCTCCTTATCACAATACCGAAACCGGGGAAACCCCCCAATGAATGTGGTTCATATAGACCGCTCTCCCTGATAAATGTTGATGCTAAATTATATGCGAAAGTTCTGGCTGCGCGGCTGGCCATACTGGTCCCTGAACTAGTTGCCCCCGAGGAGGCCGGGTTTGTCCCCGCTAGGAATTTGACGTATAATATTCGCACGGTGTTAGGTACCATACAGCATGTTCGGCAGGAAAAAAAGGCAGTCGCTATATTCTTGGACATGGAAAAAGCTTTTGATTCGGTGGAATGGCCGTTCATGCTCAGGGTCTTGAGGAAGTATGGACTGGGTGAACCTTTCTTGCAGATGCTGGGGGCCCTATACTACAAGCCGATGGCTAGACTGAAACTAGGGAATATGGTCACCGCCCGATAGCGATCAGTAGGGGCACCAGGCAGGGCTGCCCCCTTTCCCCTCTTTTGTATGCCTTGGTAGCGGAGCCACTGGCGTGTGCTATCAGAGAATATCATGGGTTCAAGGGGATTAACTTCCCCACCTACAAGATTGGCATATATACGTATGCCGATGATACACTGTTGTACGTTCGGGAGCCGGAGGAGAACTTGGTATCTGTATTGAGGGAGGTGGTGAGATTCGGTGCATTGTCTGGCCTGAGAGTCAACTGGGATAAATCAGTGGCGCTTCCCCTGACTCCGGTGACTTGCCCGTTTGATTCGGAGTACCCACTACAGTGGACCACGGACTCCATACGCTATCTTGGGATACGTTTACATACTGACCCCGAGATCCTTGTGCGTGAGAACTATGGGGTGGCGTACTCTAAACTTGTGGATGACGTGGAAGTGTGTTGTAGGCTTCCGTTATCACTGATGGGAAGGATAGCGATCATGAAGATGGTGGTCCTCCCCAGTTTCCTCTTCCTCTTTACTAATATCCCGGTGGTGCTGTCTAGGGCCTTTTTCCGGCAGCTCACGCAGACACTTATCAGACTTTCGTGGGGAGGTAAACAACCCAGGGTCCAATGGCAGACTTTAATGCTCCCCTATGACCGATGGGGACTAGGGGCTCCTAATTTAGAGCGTTACTACAGAATAGCGCAGGCGGCTCATCTTCACACCTGGGTCCATGGGAACCCCGATATCCCGCACATGAAACTGGAACGCCTGTTTGCGGACCCCACTCCTCTCTCGGCTACAATATGCCGCCAAGTTGATCGCAGGACTGGGATCTTGGACTCTATAGCGGCTTCGAATCACGCCTGGCATGAGCTGGCCCGCACGCGGGAAAGTGAGCTGCTGTATTCACCCCTCATGCGTGTGGAATGGGCGGTGTGGTTGGCCCCGTTGACAGAGAAGGGGGTACTTAAGGTACTAAGTGAACTAGGCATAGATAAGATGGGGGATCTCTTCTTGAATGGCACTGTGAAGACTCTCCAACAGGTACTTCAATCCCAGACCGGGAAGACGCTGTTGCACAGTTTTCAATACCACAGGGTCCGTAGCGCACTACAAGAGTTGCTTGGCCCGGAATTGGCAGAACCCCCGGAGGTGCCGGAACTCACCTATGTTATCAAGACTCCATCATCCAGTAAATTGGTCACGAACCTCAAGAAACTGGGGGACCGACACAAGCAATGCCCGATCTCCAAGGCCAGGCCGGCTTGGCAGAGTGATATACAGCTGACGATTACGGACGAGATGTGGCAATACTGCTGCACAAACACCAGAAAGGTGTCACTCAACAGCAGGCATGGACTGATACATTTCAAATATCTACAGCGTGTCTATTACACCCCGGAAAGGTTGCACAGGTACGGCTTGAGGGGCTCGGCGGAGTGCGAGCCATGCCACCTTCCATCTGCGGACTTTCTTCATATGGCTTGGTCTTGCCCTGGTGTTTATAAATTTTGGCAGGGGGTTTTCTCTGAACTAGGTCTGATGTTGGGAGTAGACATCCCACTATGTCCGGCCCTGGCCCTACTGGGCTATTCCAAGACACTGCCGGTAGCCGTGAGGCACCTGGCGGATATTGCACTGCTGACCGCTAAACGCCTGGTTGCTATATGTTGGATGAGAGGGCCGATACCAACCAAGAAAAGGTGGGCGGCGGACTTACTATACTGCTGCATGCAGTCGGAGACATACAACGAGCTGCTGCCTCCGAAGAATCGGCCCAAGAACTTCTGGGGGTTATAAAGGACTTATCTATGTGCCAAGGATAGTGGGGAGTCGGAACCGGACTCGGAGAGGGAGGAGTTGGGTGAGGTACAGGAGGAGGGGGCAGAGGCTTTGGAGAGGGACACACTACACATTTAGCTATGGCATAGAGGGGAGGTGGTGTTCCGGTCCTCCGGGGCTGTCGCTGGCACTGAGTGGGGTGGACGGAGTCAGGGGGAGCGACACATGAGGCTGGCAGTTGGTGGTCATCACAGTAGGGACACTCTCGCACAAGTGGGTATGTAGGAGCTGTAACTGTAGGGCACAGTGTTAGTCATTAGACTTCCAGGGATAACACAAGTGGGTAGGTAGGCACATGTTCGTGTAGGCTGGCTGTTGGGGGGGTGGGGGGATTAGGTTAGTGGTAGGAATCACTGTACTGTTCCATGGAGAACGCTGATTTTTAGCGTGAGGATTTGTTATGCACAGACGCAATAGCTGAACTGAAGCTGCACAATATAATGCGGTCCTGGGTTGTACTACGAGGCAAATTTATTCCATACTTGCTAGATGGCCGTGCTATGCAGGCATAATACTGTCTTTGTTTACGCCGCCAGGCCCCCGGGATGCTGGCACTGAGGCTGTGTATACTGTTTTTGAGACCTAGAACAAATGCTACCTACTGTTGCCGCCGGCCTCCGGGTTGTGGGCGATGCGTGCTGTGTGTTCATTGAATATGCAATAAAGTACAAATTTAATTAAAAAAATAAATTAAAAAAATAAAACCATGCACTGGCTTAGCCAAAACCGAAAAAAAAAAAACAACAAAAAAGATTGATAACCTCACTGCCCGTCACCGATGACAACAACAAAAGGGCTCGTCCGGATATGCTGAAGGAACGTGAATGGGCTTGCAAATAAGATAGCAGATCTCGACTTTGTCAACTACGTTAGGCCGTTCAATATAGTATCATTTCAAGAAACTTGGCTAATTTGATCCCCTTCTACTACAGGGATTTCTACGGTTCTTTACATGTGCAATTAAGGGGGCAAACTATGGTCAATTACAAGGAGGTTTGGTCACAAATGTTGCAAACACAACTGTACACAATGCCCGCGCCTTTGGTTCAAGTTTTCAACTTTAAGATTATTTGATTTAGTTCTCATCTGAGAATAACAAATATTTGACAATTAAAATCACAGTTTGGTAATAAAATTAGTGTTCTAATACAAATTTAAAAATGATTTTAAAAATGGTACATATTAATACACACAGATTCATTAGGTGGTAGCTTACAGAGAGAAATCAAATTTTGCAATTTGTTCTGATAGGTTGTAAAAATCTCTTTCTAGCTCCTACAACAGTCTCATTTGGGCAAACAAATAATAAGTGTTCTAGATCTTGCACCCCGCCTTTACATAAATCGCAGCGATTAGACACTTTTTCTTTTGGAAACCACTTAAAAGTAAATGATTTAAGAGGCAGTATTCCAAGACGGAGTAATATAATACTTCGCCTGACTCCGTGATTTAAGTTAAAAAAGATGTACTGTTGCGTTTTTTAAACACTACAGTTTCAGCATATTGTTTGTACATTGATGGTTCGGAGCAGTGTTGGATATCAAGATCCATGCTTAACCTTGGTGTTAGGTATTTTAAAAAAAGTTTCAAATATGCTGGTGTCCAAGATTTCAACATGCCAAGAGTAACATTTGATAATTTAAAAGCGATAGATACGTTTCTACAAAACACATACTTCGATGATTCATGCTCAAGTGTCTCAGTTTTTAGCAAGGACTGTAGAGTGCCTTGATCCACATGAACCAAATTGTATGCCCATCTTTTTATGTTAGTGATCCCTCTTGTAATGGAGCAGACTAGTGATAATTTGAGCTGAAGAGGTTGTACCGGCAGAGCTTGTGACATCTTGGTCAATTTCGGAAGGACTTTTCCTTCTTTCAGATCGATTTGTTTCCAATGGTTTATTGGAATATATTCTATTGCATATGATAGTACCAAGGGTATCTTTGAACTATATACTTGTAGAAGAGAAAATAAGTGTCTTTACCCTGTGGAGGAATAAAGTCTTTAGAGGGCCCCTAAATGGCCATCAGCTTTTCAGACCATGTTTGCAAACAGGGCAGATTGTGCAAAGATTGAGTAAAAATTATCCTAAAATATGTGTATTCTTTGACAATTTTCAGTGCTTTTCCCCCTGGAGACCAATTGTATTTGACATAACTCTTCTTTCCTGTGAACGGGACGATTTTTGCTTTAGTGACGTTGGGTATTAAATAGTTTTCTACTGTATATTTAGTGAGTGCCTGCAGATTTCTTTGGAGACCGAATGGAGTCAGATCTAAGATTACAACATCATCTGCGAACATCATAGAATGAATTTTAAAAGCTGCAATTTTAGGTTGGAAAATATTAACCTGATTGAGTATTTATGGCAAGTCACTGAGGTATAGAGAGAACAGTAAGGGAGTTAGGGTGCACCCTTGCCGCAGGCCATTAGGTGTAGGTGTTGGGAGGGTGAGACCCTTCTCCCTCCCCATTTGGACTTGCCACCAGGTCCCAGAGTACAATGATACTATTAGACGGAGGAGGTTATCTAGGATTCCCATTTTTTGGAGTTTTTTCCAAACCTTGTCTCTGTCTACTATGTCAACCGTAGTCGTAAAGTTGACAAAGACTGCATACACTACCTAAGACTAATTGATGACATATTTTTCCATCATTGTTTGCAGTACTGCGATATTGTCTATAACCGAGTGTTTTGGTCCAAACCCGGCTTAGTTAACCGGAATGGAACCAGTTGAAAATGCCCATTTTTTGAGATGGTCTAAAACAGCTGCAGTGAATATCTTCCCAGTTGTGTCCAGGAGAGCTATCTGCCGATAATTACAGGTTAGCAGCCTGGAGCCCTTCTTGTAGATTGGAATTATGATGCTCCCCTTACAGGACTTTGGAATTTCCCCTGTTCCGAATATGTGGCAGAAAAGGTGTGCTAGAATTTTGCTCCACTCTTTAGGGTTGTTTTTTAGGGCCTTAATAGGTATTTGATCAGGACCCATTGCAGCCGACGATCTTGCCTTTTTTATGTAATATTCAATTTGAAAAGGAGATGGGGCCTCTTTATATGTAGTTGTTTCCTTTTCTCTCTTGTGTTGTTTTAGAGTCTCGGTTTCAGACTTTTTATTTATTTTGTATCAGTTGGTTATATATATTTCCCATTCTGATGGTGGTACTGGGTTTGCTTTAGTGATTTTTTTGTACCCGTTTCTAATGTTATTATGTTCCAGTAGGCACGTTTGTCCTTTTGTTTTGCTGCTATCTGAAGGTCCACCCATTTTTTGTCCTGTATCTGTTTCTGTCTCTTCTGCGTCGATTTTTTAGTTTGTTGATATTATGTTTTCTTGTTTCAGAGAATCGAAATTGTGCCCTTAGTAGTTTATTTAATTCTGTTGCCTTTATATCTGGATTACGTCTTTTGTTTTGTTGCATTTTTGTCGTTTGTTGATTTGAATTTTTCCTGCAACAGTTGTACCAGTTTGTCAATCACCGCCTAAAAGTTTTTCGTTGGATTTTCCGAGTGAATTGTTTTTAATGGGTTTAACTTCTCAATTATTTGCATGGTTTTATCGAATGTTCTAGCATTCCATGATAACCGGCCCTGAACTGGGTTTACCAGTACTGTACTTTGTAAATCCATGATGTGCACCGGAGATGTTGCTTTCAGGCATGAATCTGTTGTTAAATGTAATATTGCATGATCGCTTCCTGTCTCAAACTTGGGCCCCCATTAGGATGGCAGGTGGATCGCCCCTGCCAGGCCAGCGGTAGCCACTGCTGGCCTGGCGGGGGCGATCTGCCGGCCATCCTAGCCGGAATGACCCTCGCCATATTAGTATGGCTGGGTGGTCCACGGCAGACGGAAAGACCATCCGCCTTGCGACCGGGGTGGAAAAGGGTTTATATGGTGGCGGCGTCTATCAGACACAGCCAGCCATATTACAATGGGCTTTTTCAGATGCCTTTCCGTGGCGACAATGCCGCCACAGAAAGGCATGCGGAGTCTGCTTTGGGGGCCCGATGCGGCCCCCATGGACTCCGGGGGGTGGGGGTGCACATGGGGGGGTACTTATGGACTTATGGACCACTCCACCTACTGTTAAAAACAAATAGGGTCGCACCAGAGAAACATCAGGGCAGAATTCCGTTCTGTCCCTCTTGAGTTGGAACATAGCCGGCCTCAAGTCGAAATTAAAAATTAAAGAATGGACAGACTGGGTAAAAAACGTTGACATATTAATGATGCAGGAGACCTGGTGCACCACCCCACTTACATTATAAGGGTTTTGCTGTCACAATCAAACTGCAAATGCTCCACCCATGGGTCGACCAAGCAGGGGCCTTTCAATCTGGGTAAAGATAAAAGCTGGAGTCCAAAACAAGTTGATTAAGAGTAACGCAAAGTGTTTTTTGGCCTTGAAATGCACCAACAGGTTAAAGTTATGTTTAATTAATTTTTACAATAATGACTTTGTATCCCACCCAAATGAAATTTTTTTAACATTGTTTAAATTTATTGATTATGTCATTGTCGGACAGAAATATGGAATTTTCGAAGGCGTATGCATTGGAGGAGACTTTAATGCCCATATGTACCGAAGTAATTATACGTGTAGGAGTGGAGAAGAATTAAGGGACCTTCTTGCCCCCCGTGTTTTATTAAATGCTATGGAAATTGCGGGCACCGAGGGGAATGATGTCTCTACCCCCACATACATTGGTCAGGGAAGTTCATCAACTATTGATTATATATTTGTCTCCCCAACATTATATGACATCTTGGAAAAAGCAGAGGTTGTTAGCTCCCCATACAGTGACCACCATCCTCTATTAATACAACTAAAAAATCTTGGGGGTAATCAAGTGGAAACTAATAGGTTGGTTGGAACAAAAAACCTGGCAGTTTCAACTGACGGGTTAAGAGTTGTATGGAGGGGAGTGGATAACGAGGCCCTTTTAGCCCATGTGATTGAAAACCACCATACTTTAATAATGAACTGTTTAGCCTGTGATAAACCGGGGCACATTATCATTGATTCTTTTTGTCAACTTTGCACCATCATTAAAGGAGAGATCTCTAAACCAGCACGGATCAATAGAACTAGTAACCCACGCTGGTTCGATTCATCGTGCTCCCGGGCTAATAGAGATCTGAGGGATGCCATCAAGACCACACCGAGAGATTTGGCACTTGTAAGAACATTGAGGGCCAGATACAAGTCCACATTACGTACCCGCTCTGAAGCACTATTGAAAGATCATTGGGAGGCTCTTGTACGTACTGCTGCCCTAAAAGATACTACCGGGTTTTGGAGGGAGGTTAAAGATCTTAGAGCATTTGGCTCTAATCTAACACCTATCAATTGTAACATCACGGGGGATACATGGGTTGAGCACTTTTCTAAAATCTATGTTGTCTCAGGGCCCTCTATTGATATTGCCTTCCCTGTGACACCGCTGAAGATTGAGTTGCATGAGGTAGAGGACGCTATATCAGAAAGCGCGGGCAATAAAGCCCCGGGCCCTGATGGTCTCTCAATAGATCAAATCAAATCTGAAACTAGTTTTTGGGCACCTCTCCTTTGTAACCTTTTTTATCAATTTATCTGATAATTCCATCCCAGACTCATGGTCCAACAGTGTTATCGTTCCGATATTTAAAAAAGGCGATAGATCCGACCCCAGCTGCTATCGCCCGATATCACTGATCGACAACACCCTAAAGGTTCTTGGGAGGGTGCTTTTCAAGAGGATAAATAGCTGGGCAAACGATAATGATATTTTACACCAATGCCAGCTCGGTTTCAGATCCAATGTGGGCACTGTTGAGCAATGTTTGAACTTAAGTCTGATAACAGCAAAATACACTATAGTTAAAAAGTCCCCCCTGTATTTTGGTTTCATGGATTTGAGTTCTGCTTTTGATTTTGTTAATCGCTCACGGTTATGGTCAATACTCCTTAAATATGGTTTAGATGATTCTTTGGTTTATTTTCTCTCCTATTTGCATAGAGACTTGAAAGCCCGCGTCCGCATCAATAGCGAGGGAGAGCTTTCTAAGGACATTTTAATTGGTAGGGGGTTAGACAGGGCTGCGTGCTCGCCCCCCTGCTTTTTATCCTGTACATTAATGAGCTGAGTAACACTCTATGCACTTTTACTAATGATGTTCCTATCATTAACGGCACCCCTATTCCCGCCCTATTATATGCAGACGATGCCGTGCTTATGGGCCGCACACCCAATGCTTTACGTATTTTAATTTCGGGCTTTGTCTCCTTTATGGCTGACTTGGGTCTATCCACCAATTTTAATAAATCGTATATCATGAATTGCAGCCCTAAAAGATATATTATTACAACAATTAAATCTGGAGAAAACACCTTAAAAAGTACAACCACGTTTCCATATCTGGGACTACTTTTTTCAAATTCTGCATCCTGGCAACCGCATGTTGCGTATGGGAGAAACAAGATTGGGAAATCTATTAATTCAGTTCTTTCCCTTCGTCAACCCAGACATGCAGATGTCGTCTCCTCTCTTACAAAGATTTACCGCACCCAGTGCCAACCCACTGGTACGTATGGATCAGAGGTGTGGGGATATTCCAACTCATTCCTATTCAATCTGAGGAAAACAGATTTTGTAGAAAGGTATTGGGGGGAATTGTCTCTGCTGCAACGTATGTCTGCCACAAAGAACTTAACCTCCCGTATATAGAAGACTTTATTCGTTCAAGACCAGCACTATTTTGGCTAAAAATTTGGCTTAATTCTTCAGCCATTCTAACACGCACTATATTAATGGACTGCTTACAAAGCGATAGGTCCCACCATATTCCATGGCTGAACGCGGTCGAAAAAAGTCTAACTAGTGTGGGGTTTGGTTCATTATTTACTTCCCCTAACACCATAGATCGTTCCCACAAGAACAAAATCAAAGGGGCTCTGTATAGCCTGTATAATACGGAACGGACAAGAATTGAAAACCTAAAGCCATCCGTTACTAAGTACCTCTCACTTTTTGATTCTAATGCTGATATATTAGTGACACCACAGAGATATCTGCTTACTACACTAGGCAGATGGAATAGGAGCCTTTTGTTCCGTTTTCGGGATGGCAGCATTGTGAATCTGTTAAATTTCCCCTTGGGATATAATAAACATCTTGATGAGCTGGACTGTCTCTGTTTGACGGGAGGCAAACAAAGCCTGGTGCACTTCTTCTTTTTCTGTAACTTTTACCGGTTGTATACCACCCGTTATTTAATGTCATATTGTCGCAGACATGAAATTAGAGACTTTAATTTGCCATTACAAACTTTTCGAATGTTGAAGTCAGATGAGGAGACATTTTGTGTAAGCAGCTTTCTTAAAACCGCAGTTCGCTCCCGTACCTCTATGGAGGTAGCATGATGAAAAAAGTTAAAATTGCATTTTTTGCACAAATCCTTCTCTGTACATTTCTGATGGGTGCCTGCTATGATTGTACATGTTTAAGCTCTCTTTTTATGAAATGATATTTTTAACTTTTATTATAACCTCTGTACAAACCATTATTTGTTTATTATTGCACTAATATGATGTACCTGTTGTTTTAATCATGAGAATTTGTATGTATACTGTACTTTTATGGATGTTTTTTAACTCCGAATAAAGATCATTTGACTTGACTTGGCTAATGCGTCCATTTTAGCTCCCGGAGGATTATAGACATTAAAAATGAGCAATTTCTTCAAGCTTTCGCTCAGATCAATCCCAAATTTGATCTTAATGCACTGAATATTTTTGAAGCACATTGGGATGATTTCCTAATCCCAATAATATTCTTCAGATTGGAGAATTGTTATCCCTCCTTTTGCGTGCCCATGGGCAACCGGTTCTGCTGGAATGTCGTATACAAAATAGTCAAGATGATCAAAGGTTGTGGTTGCCCAGGTTTCTTGTAAAGCCACAATCCCTGGACTATCTTGCATAATTATTGCCAGTTTTTCCTGGGTTTTTCCTACAATGTTCCAGGAAGAGATGGTCAAACAGTTGCAAAAAAGGGCGCTTGATTTCCTGTCCCTGTTTTTTGCTGTTAGGATGCTTTGCAATCCATGCCCATGTATTTACAGTGACTATATTTTCCTTCTTTGGAGGATTTTTGGTCCAGATTTAAAGGATTATTGATGCAATTTTGATTTTTGTGTACGTGCTGATTTGCAATTGAAACGATTTCTTCTGGTTTTTCATTTGTCTTTTTTACTGGGGCCACGTCGAACCGCTTTTGTGTAGAGTCTCACTTTCTCTTAGTATATTACCAGTAATTAGTGGAGACCAAAATTCTACGACAGCTGTTGTGGTTTTCGTTCTTTCTGGAAAAGATACTCATTTTATTTCGTTTCTTGCTAGTAACTGTAATGGTTGTATCCTTTGAAGAAGATTTGTTATTCTTTCTTGATTTAGGGGATCTTTACCCAAGGGAAAAAGGTCTGCAATTTCTACACTGCTTGTTAGGTTTTTCTGCGGTTTAGTAGACGTCTTCTCTGTCGATAGGACTTGTGGTTGGGTTTCCTTTTGTGCCCACGTTTCTCTTTCAGTCTTTATTGATACAAATCTTGGGGTAATGTGATTAAGGAGAGTGGAGGTTGCACTTTGCTTTTTAAATGACAAAATCGGTTCTCTCTCTTCCATAGTAAGATTAGTTTCTTTAACTTCCTTTTTTCTATGGATGTACAGTCTAGTGGGGGAGTTTCTAGGAACCTTGTTTTTCAGACCTTCTGTTTTGCAAACCTTCTTGTTGCCCTTTTTTTTTTGCTCGCTTCGAGTTGTTTTTGTTTGATCTCCTCTTTTTTACTGTTGTTTCTAGGGCTGGGGAGACTGCAGACTTATTTAATGAAGTTTCTATTATTTTTTGTTTGGACACCAATGTAGTAATTGCTTTTGATGAGGTTTTTGACTTTTTTTATTAAAGATTGGGTAATATGCAGTTCTCAGTAGTTTGGTTTTAGTCTAGTTTGGATCCTTAAAGAGTTTTCTAAGAGAATAAGTTTGTTTGTATGTGTTTGTTTCCTTCTTTACTAATTGATTACTCCAACCTGTTTGGGTTGCAGTTTCTTTCATAGACATATAGTCTACTACTGTTGGCAGGAAAGTTTTTGATATGAGGACATTTTCCTGTGCTTGTTATTCTTCTTATTCTCCAGGTGATAATAGTTGTAGTTGTTGTTTCCTACAATTTTTTTCTACTAGATATTTTAGCATTCCTATTTGGGTGCCCAACATCTGGTCGGAGTTTTCCAAAATGTTCCCTAGATGGGAGAGAACTGACTCCAAAGTTTCTTGAAGTGTGACTAGGACTTTGGACACCAGTATATTTTCATTAGAGGGATCTATAGATTTTAAAAATAAGAAACATGGTGAATGAGATATGTAATCTTTTGGATCCAATGGTTTTAGTGGGGTGCTATTCTGAATTTTTGGCTTTTCCTATTGTGGGTCCATGCTAAAAACCAGGTCTTTAATGCTTTTGTCTGGGCAAGTGATATCAAATTCTATAATTTTCTGATTTTTATGAGCTTCTGATTTTGCTGTTTCTATATTTGTAATTTTGTTATTTAACTCTTCCAAGTTTTTATTGTTTGAGATTTCTTCAAGCCTGGTTGGCCCCTGGATAATACTGTTAGGGACCACCGGTTTCTTATCATCTTCTTTTATTGATTCTTTTACTTGATTACTTTGTGTTTGCTCCTGCCCCTTTATATTTTTTTGGATGAAATATGTAATTATTCTGGGGTACGTTTCAGTGTTATGAGGACGGGCCATCTTTCCGGCGCTCCTTCTTATAGCTTGTTCTGTTCCTAGTCTTTTCATATAAATTGTTCATGATCTCAGTTTTTTATATGCCATACTGCGGTAGAATATCTGTCTGTATCCCTTGCACACGCAGCCGAATATGAGTGGGAATTGTAATGTAGGTATGGGAGTGAGGGGGCCACAGAAAGCTGGTCTCTGTTGTCAGTTGATATCTACACCCAATTAAATTGGGTCGCTTCCCCAAGCTTGCCTGAGCTCTCTCTCTGGAGTTACTTCAAACCACAACCACACTCTTGATCTGAACTAGTGTGGCAAAATGGTGTACCTTCAACCTTAGCACTTTTCTCCTTTGTGTAGTTTCTCTGCACGGTTAGAACTGTGACTGCTTTATCCACCCTGCCCTCTCAATCCTTACTAGGGCAGGTGGCAAGCAAGTAACAGGCTCTTAAGGAATTGGGACTAGACAGTTCCGCCACTCAAACGTGATCTGTGTTAATCCTGCCCTTCCGTTGCTTTACTACTAGCGCTGATTGATGCTATAAGGTCTGCGTACTATCTGTCCCAATGGATGGCTTTTATGTCAGTGTGAGCTAAGTCCAGTCTATTAGCATCCTGCTTAGCCTAGCCTTGCATGCCCGAGAGTAGGGCTTTCTATCCTTAGCCACACTCTTACCAGTCACTTTCATCCAGTCACTTTCTTCACAGGGCTTCACAGGGCTCCGCGGGGCTCCCTTTCTTGGCTTGTTTACACCACAGCTCTTTTGGGGCTAAAATTGGGCTTTTCCTAAAGCTCCCTCTATTCCTCCACCTCTCAGCAGCCTGCCCGCTGCACTTCTCCAGATGCCTCACATGTCCTGCATCTCTTCAGGGCCGGGCAGCCTGGCCACACTGCAGCTCACTGAGGCTTACTGCCACACACCACACACTCCTCGCTTGAGGAGCCCAATCTGCTGGTGTGCTCCTGGTGTGCTCCTGGTATATTCCCGGTATGCTCCCGGTAAGCACCCAGCCCGCGGGGCCAGGCTCTTGGCCTCACGCGGCTCAACTCTGCTCACGGCCCCAGATGCAGTTCTAAGAGTGCTCCCAGTATGTTCCCGTTTCGCGGAGCACAGTTCTTGGTCTCCCGCTGCTCTGCTCCACTCGCGGCCCTGAATGTGGCTTGCGACCCCGAATGCAGCTCGCGGCCCCAAATGCGGCTCCTGGTATGCTCCCAGCTCACGGAGCATGACACATGGCCTCCTGCGGCACTGCTCCGCTGCACTGTTCCGTTCCACTGCCGATCCTCTCCCACGCTCTCTTAGCCTCCCACAAGACCAAGAGTGGATCAGGACCTTTGGTTCAACAAATCCTGGATTATTAGCAGTAAACATATTTGCTTCCTCAACCAAAACAAACACAAGGGACACTAACATCATGATAATAAATGCCTATATCCAACCGAAACGGAAAACCAAATCCGCTAAGGAAATGTGCAACTTTGTGGAAACATGCATAAGAGGGGTCCAACAACTGAACTCATCCTAACTGGGGACATGAATCTAAATTTAATGGGCTCCTTCTCAGATTATGAAGTGCTACTCAAAAACACAATTTGGAATATACCAATGCAAGGGATGACATAGACATGCAAACAAACCAAAGTATGACAGCTAATACTGGAGGAACTGGAACATCCTAACCTGAGAGCAACCAAGGACAGAACAGCCAAAGATAATCCTCCAGTAACAACCCACAGCTCAGCTAGTGCAATACTGGATTACACCTTTGTCTGCCTAGACCTGTTCCACCATGTTACATCATTCCAGCTGGGTGACAAAGGTGAAAGAATCCACCAGCCCCAGGAAATAGAGCTCAGAACGACTGTACCCACACTTGAACGTTGCCAGCCACCTCAAGTATCAGAACTCACCATCAATCTCAAAAGAATCGAGTTCAAGGCAGCAACAGAAAGCAACATTCTGGAAATTGCAAAACAATACTTTGACCTGGGAAGCGGAGAAGGAGAAGTCGAGAATTGGGAATGCTTCACCACAAATATGGAAGCATATGCAACCATCATTAAACCATCAACCCATCAGAGATTCAATGGTATGAAGCCCGTATTACAAAACTACGTAGCTAGAAATCAGAATCATTACAAATTCCATTTATCTCCTATTGAGACGAACCCGCCACCAGCCAAACGGCATAACACAATTGCAATTACTAAAGAGGCAAAAAATGCAACAAAAAAACTGAAAAGGGACGCAATTAGAGATATGGAGAATGACCTTTGAGCAAAATTACATGACAACACTAAGCACAACAATAGTGCGAGATTCTGGAGCACCATAAATCAATTTATCCACCCCGTTCACGATGGAACCTCTTCAAACATCTGAGAGGATGCCTGGGAAGATTATGTGAGGCCCCGCTTCCATCAAGCCATGGAACATAACGCTAATGTCCAAGAAAAACAAATAACGTTGGAATCCCAAACCAACACTAAGGCCTGGGCGGCAAACAACCTCATGGCATCTTGGAAATCAGGAGGAGATAAACTTAAAAAGGATCTGTACGTAACCACGCTAATTCCATCACACAACAAATATGAACGGGAAGGAGAGAAGGTGTTCTGGGCCCAAATGGCATTCCTCCAGTTCTCTACAAACAAGAGCCAAACATATTGCCATCCTCTTGGAGAGGTTCAATCATCTCACTAATACACGAATCTGGAGATAAGTCAAAACCACAAAATTACCATCTAGTGTCACTAATAGATAACAAGGCTAAATTCTTTGCTAGAACACTACTGGAGGTGCTCCAGGCATGGGCCAAAGAAAAATCTGCAATCCCATTACATAAGACTGGATTCGCGAAATCAGTTGGGACAACTACAAATATACTCAGCATGGCAATGCTTATGGATAAGGCGTAATCTGCAAGAAGACCCCTTTACTTATGCTTCATCGATTACAAGGCTGCCTTCGACCATGTCAACCGCAACAGACTCTGCATTAAACTGAAATGCTGGGGGCTGCCACTGACCCTAATAAATTTGCAGAAAAATCTGAACACCAACACATGGGTACAGAGAAAGCTGGGCAAGGGGACTTTCCTGTCAAGGCGGATTCCAACGGAAAAAGAGCTGAAACGAGGATCATTCTGGCGCCCACACTTTTTAATCTATTTATAGAGGATCTAGTCCTGAAATTAATCAGTTATAACTCACATGCCCCAAAAATAGGATACATATTGCTACCCTGTCTCCTATACGCGGATGATATAGTCCTGATCAGTCAAACAAAAGTAGGGCTTCAACACCTTTTAAATGCAACACACAATTTCTCTAAAGCAAATGATTTACAGATAAATCTGGACAAAACGAGAACCATGATGGTTGGGAAAAAAGGAGACAGCCACTGGTTTGGTTCTGGGGAGAGACCAGAATTAAGGACAAAAAGGAATATAAATACCTGGGAGTAAAGTTAGATAAAGGTGGCCAATTTCTGGTTCAGAAACACAGCATTAGGCACAAAGGCCTAGCGCTAGCCACCTCCTTAAAAACGTTAAACATGAAACTAAAAGGCCCTTCAATCCTGCCCTCTGGCACAGGTGGCCCGCGCAAAGCTGCTACCAACAATCACTTACGGCAGCGAAGCACAGAAAGGAAGAGATGCCAAAATACTTGATGCCATAGTAACAACTGCATACAGGATTATCTTCGGGGTACCTAAATACACATCGCCTGCACAAATTAGACTTGAGTTTGGTCTGCAGAAACAATCAATCACAAGGTAAGGGACTTACATCATCAACAGCCTCACAGGGAACTCTTAATGAACAGTTATGGAAGGAGATTCAATTACACACTGCAAACCCTGCTGAGGAGTATCTCAACAATAGTTTACAGAACATAGGGCTAAACCAACTTTGGGAAACACCCACAGCAGCCACCACCTTTAAGAAACTGGTATCAGAGACAGTGAACATCTTTCATGGCTGAAGGACAAGGCTGCCTTATCAAAAAGGTCCTATGGATGGATGACTCTAAACTCCTATCCGAAGCCTACAGCTCAAAATTATTTTAACCTGGGGTACGCAAAAAACATAAAGATCAGCTTTAGGAAATCTAGGCTCCGCTTGCTACCATGTAAACAGCACTTACCATCTTGGCTAAGGGAGAAAGAAGGCTCCACATGCCGCTTATGTGGATCAGCGACAGAAGACCTGCTGCATATACTATGCTTCTGCAAAGAACTTTTAAAAGAACAGAAAGAACTGCTGAAGCGACAATTTAACTTACGAGGGGTAAGCACCAGGAGGCAAACAGTACTGGCATGCTTCGCATCCACCCATCCTCAACTGAACTGGTGCCTAGTAAAATACCTGAGGGTATGCAAGTATAAAAGGCCAGAAATGCAGCTATAAAAAGAAACTACATACCCTGCAACTTCACCTGCCGGCGTAAAGCAATGTTTTTAGTAATAATTTATAAATACTAGAAATGTGATGATGGTAGTTTTCTGCATGTACACTTTTGTTTTTAAATTGAAATTCTTTTGTTTTGCAATGGTTTTAATTAACTATACAAATAAAATCTTACTTACCTACTTTACGTTACGGCATTTGCCCAATAGCCCCTATTTTAAGGAAAATTCCCGTATGTGAAAAACAGTCGTCAAAATCGACCTTTTTGTTGTTAATAAAAATATCTCAGCATTTTACACGTTAATAATGTTAGAATTGGCTGGTTGCCAATAAGTGGGAAATCCTGACAATCCTTAGTAAACGCTGTGCCTAAATCGTTTATGTACAAAGTAAAAAGAAATGTGGCTAGCACGCACCCCTGCCTTACCCCCTTCCTGAAAGGAAATTTGAAACTGCATTGTCATAAGCTCTCATATCGTACACTTGTCAGGGCGTCTTGATATAGTTGTCTTAAAAAGTTTACAAGTTGGGTTTCCACACCCAGAGCCTCTAAGATGTTCCAGAGTTTAAGATGGTTAACACAATCAAATGCCGAACTCAGGTCGACAAATGCCAGAAAAAGTTTACCACATTTGGCTTGCGTGTATTTGCTCCAGATTAAATGTACATTTAGGCCTTGTTCAATTGTACCTAGTCCTTGACGGAAACCATATTTCATTTCCCATATAATGACAGATTACTCAGCCCATTTCTTCAATCTGTTTAATATGATTTGCCCAGCCACTTTCACAAATGCATCTAGAAGGGAAATTGGTCTGTAACATACAGGATTGTTAAGATCTCCCTTCTTAAATAGGGGGACCAGAATTGACTCTGACCATGATGGGATAAAGCCCTACTTACAGCAGGCTGTTAAAACAGATGTTAAAAGCAGGCCCCAGAGCTGAGGATTAGAATGATAAAAGTCCACAGGCACACCATCGGGGCCTGGGGCTTTACCTCGTGCGCTAGCTTTAATTGACAGTATAACTTCCTCAACTTTAAAGTTGATTTCAATTGGGAGAAGATTCACTGGGTAAGTCCCCTGATCCTGACAAGGAGTTGCAGGTGATGACATACCAACGCTGTCATCATATAATTTGGAGAGGTGAGTCATCCATTGATCCTCGCCGATACTTATCTCTATGGTAGGTTGATATTTGGGAGCTAAAAAAGGGGCATTCACAGTTGTCCAAAAGCCTATGTTTTCTTTCAACTTGGAGGCTTCTTGCAGCGCCCGCCATGCTTCTTATCTAATAGCCTCCTTACAAAGTTTAAGTGCATTTCTATATGCCTTCCTGGCCATCTTGATCTCAAACTGATCTTTCGCTGGTTTATGTAAAATATTTTTCAATGCTGCATGGGCTTTGGAGCAGTTAGTGTCAAACAAGCCCACTTTTCTAGAGTGAGTTTTTTTGTGTTCTACTAATGGGTTCCTCTTTATCTCCGATGGTATATTCAAACAAGAAATTATTATATGGTCCCAGCAGCAGTCTCATCAAGGCAAACTGTGAATTCAGATGCACAATGGGCTAAGAGTGTCTTAATAAATACTAATGGATCTGTTCCAGGCCACCTAATAGTGTATCCATTGCGTTTATTAAGAACAATGTCCTGTACTAAGTGTTCGGGCTGGCCTTTTATAATAACCACATTAGACAGAAAATCTATTGTGACACTAATTGGGTAGTGGGCGCTATAAACAACAGTTTGAGTTGTAAAATCATGTATTCTACTTGCATATCTATTGGATACTAATACATAATCAATAATAGAACACATCCCTCGCCCATTAAAATTGCTGCTAAACGGTATTGGGGCGAGCATAGTTCATTGGAAAAACCCATATCAGTGGAGAAATTGATGGTATTTAGTAAGTCCCCAAGATAATTATGCATAACATTACTAGCGTCGGTCCCATCATCAGACGTCAAACCACATATACCTGTGGCAGCTTGCAGGAACAAAGTGGAGTTAAAGTCCCCACCCCAGATTACACACAAAATTTGTTTGACTCCATCTTCAGGGTGTACAATTCCTTCTGTAGGTGCCTTAAAACCATCTCTGCCTGTTTTTTTGAAAGGTTATTATAGAAATTCAGAAGAACAGAGTGATGTATATTGTCAATGAACAGTGTTAAAACTTGACAATAAGTCTTTTAAACTGTAAATTCTATTTTTTTTATGTTCACCCTATGGGAAACATAAATGCATGCACCCCCTTTCTCCCTACTGTGACTTGATGGTACTGCTGGGGTGTGAAATGTTTTATATCCATTAAAATGCAACGGATCATCCACCCAATTTTCCTGAAAACATAAAAAATCGAATACCTCCATGAAATCTAACCATGCAGGATTGGTAAGTTTTGCTTGCAGGCCTGCCACATTCCAGAATAAGACTTTACTTGAAGGTCTCCTTTCCTCCCTTGACTACCAGTTGCAATGCTTAGTTTATCTGTAACAGTATTGGTATGGTGATCTGCAAGTAGTATTGATTTGGCAAAAATCAGGAATATGTGTATCATTGGATGCATTTGTGTCTACGGGAGGGGATTCCCCGTGGTCATGGGGGGTAGATTTAGGAATTGTATCAAATAACACCTCTGCCTTATTTAAATCTTCAAAGGTACCCGGGCTGTCAAGTTAATCGATGTCCTCTAATGTGGGCAATATGTCAAATATATTCTGCGTTTGGATGCCGTATATATACATATATATATGTTTAGAAGGGGACCATAAGGACCTCTCCGACGGGGGTGTATCAACAAACGGCTCGGGGATAGAAGTAACCCAGGGATAATTTGTTAATGTCTGAGGTCGTAATACAATCATTACCAAGTATAGAAAGAATTTCATAAGTCAGCTGTGGCGTTCTAAAGGTCAGGATTATGCAGTCACCTAAGAATGTTTTGTCCCTTCTCCCTACCCATCCAACCCTTCTTGCCATCTTAAATTCTCCAAACAGGGCCTCTGTTAGTCTGGTTTTTGTTATGAGCCAAAAGAGAGCCTTGTTTCTCAATGCATCCCAAGTTTCAGTCACCTGCAATGATAAATGGGGGAGATTGGCCAGAATTATTCTATAGGGGGTAGCCGCCGGCAGTAAATCCAGCCTAACACCCTCATATTCAGATTTGATTAAGTGGGAGGAACCACTTAACAACGTTCCGTTTTGCTGCTCGTTTTTGGAAGTTTGAGGAATTTTGTACTGACAGCCAACACACTGCTCGAGCCACGATGCAATGCACGGGCTTTGAGTGATTGACAGCCGCCGTGGGGGAGTCATGCTCTGAAGAATTGACTTTTGTTACTCGCCTCTGTTCTGCTCCCTTTGTTTTTATGCTATTACGGACTACTTCGCCTTCCGCCTTTGGACCAATTGGGCTATTACTACAGATACAAGCTAGTTTAAGTTGTTTTTTGTTCATTTCTTTACTGATCGAATACATTCGCTAATCCTCAAGTGACTTGGGTCTGCCTATCTTACAGTATCACAAGGTTTTAAACAGCAGTACTTGCACGTCTGAACTCAGCAGATTGTTCACATTGGATGTTAATGGACATCTCCTGCGCATGGTAGCGGATTGGATTTGATATCCCGATACAGGTCTCCAAGGAGCATAGGTGAATACTACGTGGGTTTTATGTATGACTACCGGTGCTCTGTTGGATTACAAACTCTTCCAGTTTGGACATACATAAGCTGTGACTGCTATAGTGCCTTTAAATAGTATCTTTGGCCTGAAGAAGCTCCCTTTGTGAGAGCGAAACGCATTGGCTGATGATTTGAATTGAATGCTTTTTAAGACGAATAATTTGAAATAAAGAAGTGACTTTTCTAAAAACTTTTGGCGTGTTGGACTTTGTGAGCTGCGCACCCCCATTTGTTATAATAATCTTCTGATCTGGAGCACAGCATAGCCATTCAACGGCTAGCGTAGGGGTACACTGTACAGCACCTGTACACAAAAGACTGGCCCGAAGTGCTGCACTGAAGGTCCACTGTTGTCGTTAGAATCTTGGTTTTGCCTGATTAAGAAGACCACTTTAAAGGCACACTAGTCTCTACCATTTTCGGAAAAATCGCAGCTAGGAGTTAAGAGTGGGTTGATGAAGATGCTATTAGATAAAGTGCAAACTCTCCTTATTTAGCACTTTTTTGTACTACCAATGAAACAACATTTAAAGAACTGGAAAAGTACAAAAAAAATAGAAAGGGATAAACAGATCGTCATTAACAATAACAACAAGAAATTCTGGGAGCTTGAATCCTATAGTTGCCTGAAATGCAAAATCAATGTGAGTGTCAAATCAAAACTCACAGCTGGCTCTGCCACTTCGAAGAACTTTATGAAAATTATAGGGAGCTCGCTCTGAAGGATATGGTCACTATAGCAGAAACGAAAAGAGAAATCCACGGTTTCATCCTGACAGTTCTCTCCTCAGAAAGTAGTTTGCTATTAACCAACAAAATTTAGAGTATGTTAGTGCTTTTGACTACTCGGGCATCCGTTTTAATTGCAAACTTGATTGGTCCACTGTAGAGTTGATGTAATAGAAGTATTGAAGTTAGAAAAGTGAGAAATAAGAATTAGAGAAATCCGTTGCTTGGAAGACATGAAGTGCATGGTTGCATAATCAAGGAGCTTATTTAACTTTCATTTATGAAGCATGTTACTACACAAAATTGGCGTCGAGTTGCGGCCAAGACTTATTTACAAACCAACATATGCCCTGCTGGTGTTTTCTGGTGAATATTTTGATATTGATGAGGAACTTTGAAGGAGTGTCTTTCTGTGCACTGAAGAGAATGTGAATACCGGTGTCCCATACAGAAGACCCTTTGTTGCAGTCCCTTCTTCCTGTGATCAGTAGGTGAGTTGCAAGAGAGCTGCGTGCCCCCTCCAGAAACTGCTGCCTGGAGCTATCGGAAGGTTCTTTCTCCTCAGGAAGCCTATTCATTAAGGTGTGTTGGAGCGGGGTAGGGAGGATATTTGGAGGAGTTTTGGTGCTATGGCGGGTGTTTTACTCAGGCGAGCAATGTTCCTCATGGGAGATTTTTTAATTTTCATCTTGAGGCTTCGAACAACTTGGATACTTCTAACTTAATGGATACGCTGGCCAATTTCGATTGCAGCAAATTGTACAAGATCCCACACACCAGGCAGGACACACATTGGATGGCATTTTTACTAACAGTATCCATACTGAAGTTACCAGCGTGCTGCCCCTAATTTGGTCAGATCACCATGCTGTTAATTTCACCATCAAAATCCCTAACAATAAAATGTGTCGCAGGTTTCGAGCCCCTTGTAGCAAGGTGCGAGCCTGGAAGAAAGTCCATCAACATGACCTAATTTCGGCCTTGAAACTGAATCTGAACCTAACCTATAGTGCCGACCCTAACCAGGGCGCCACGGATTATAATGACTGGATCTGCCAGGCAATCCATCCACTGGCTCCTGAATTAACTAAGACGGCCATGAAAAGATTGGTATCTTCTCCCTGGTATTCAGCAGAGCTAAAACCTATTAAAATGAAATGTCAGCTGAAGGAACGCATTTGGAGATCCTCATAGAGTTTAGTGCATAAGACCGAGTACGGCCTTGCACTAAAAGAATATAAGGAAACGATTTTCTCAGCTAAAACAGCTTATTTTACTTCTAAAATTATAGAGGCCACCAACTCTCCCAAAGAGCTGTTTAAAACAGTTACAGCGCTGTCCCGTAGCCCAAGAGACACTGTGTTTACCCCTGATCAAGCTTTTGTTGATAACCTTGCGGTTTTCTTTCAAACAAAGGTAGCAACGGTATATGAAGTGCTTTTGAACTCTGCTGAGTCCAAAACCATAGACCCATTCCAGAGATGGGAAACACAGCATGTTCATCGCAGCCTATCTCAATTTACTAGTGTAGATGATAACCGAGTGGTAGACACACTCTCCTTAACTAAATCAGGATCTCCTCTTGACCCTTGTCCTCCTCACATCTTAAATCTAGCTATCAACGAGGTTGGGGCACTGCTGACCCCTCTTCTTAATCTAGTCCTTAGCACTGGTACTTTTCCTGAAGGATGGATATTGTGGTACACAAAAAAGGATGCGTAGTCGAGTTGTAGTAGAAGATCCCTCTTTATTAGCAGGTAGTTAGGTGGCAAGTTACAGGATAGGAAGATACTAGGAGAAACCCCACCAGGAGAGAGCTACCAGCTCCTCAGCCTCAGATGACCAACTGACAATCTCAACACAGGGAGGCACACTAACATTCCATGATGTCACAGAACATTCTGATAAAGTGGTAGAGAGGGAAAATACATAGAACCATTTACCACACATCCTCTTCTGTTAACAAACAACAGCAAGAAAGAAGTTAAGACGGAGCAGAAGGATTCAGAGGAGACTGTAGACACAAAAGCTAATCAAAGGGACAAATTGAAAAGCAGGAAACTCAAGCAAGAAAGCAGAAACAAAGGACAATAAAAAGAGGCATGTAGAAAGATGAACGTAAGATGCACAGATGAACTAAATGCAAATTACATAACATGCCCATCCACCCTCCTTAATAAAACAAGGTAGCGAAACTGGCAAACCAAGTAGGGTGAAACCACAAAATGACAAAATGTGTGCAGATGGAAATAAGCACAATAAGATGAAACAGCAACCCACACAGAAAAAGGGGATGCCTTGCAATAAAGATTAGTGCATGACATGCACTAACGACCTCCCCTCCAAGGGTACACCAAACAAGGCAACCTTTAAACTGTGGAATGAAACAACTCCCCAGGAAAGGGTACACCAGAGGAAACAAACGCCCCTGGAACAAAGTACACAGTAGCCGCACACTGGCAATAGTGGAGCAACTACACCAAGAGGTAGCGCTGACAACGCACCCCGACAACCCACAGAGGGTGATGCAACTTAGACCAACACAGACAACCTCCCCTAACAAAAGGGTACACAATTGAACAATGAAGAAATTGCTCAATGCAACATCACTTAATGGCGGCGCTGACAACGCACACCACCTTCCCCAGAAAAGGGTACACAAGGATACCAATCCTTGGGACTTTTGAACAAAATAGTTACATGCAGACAACCTCCCCTAATAAAAGGGTACACCACGTGAAAGTGCGCAACGTAACTTCTCCAAAGGGTAACAACAAGAACCTAGGAAACAAAATGTAGGCACTGACAGGCACCACAACCCCACAACCTCCCCTAAGTAAGGGTACACCATGAGTACTAACCCTAAGTACATGGATGGGGTATTAATTAGACACAAACACCCTAGCTGCACAAGCAGGGTGAAACACAGGATACACACCATGTGAGACCAAAACCACAACGTCCCCTATAAGTACATACAGGGTACCCCATAAGGTACAACATCACCCTAGTCTCAAAATAAGGCATTTGACTAGCCCCAAACGCTCCCCTAAATAGGGGCACACCGTAGGGTTAAGATGTTGCCTTAGGAAACGTAATGCTCAAAACATACACCCACACACAACATGCACGGAGATACTAAAAAGTTCACCACAATGACATACTACAACCCCCCAAAAGTAAATGAAACAATCCATTATGCCCAACACACACATCATCCTTCAACATACACCAAAATACAAATAAGGTAAAGCATAGGCAAATGAAGAGAAAAAAAAAATGAGTTTTTAGCTCCGGTGAGCGATTTCTCACCCGAGATCTTCATGGCCAGGATTGTCCATAGACTCTGATGAATTACTTGACACCAGGCGACGTGCAGGCAAGACGAGGAAAGAAGTCCAGGAGATCTTACGCCCAAGAAAACAAAACATCCAACCAAGGAAAGAAAACTGTTGAAGAAGAGCATCTAATGCTGAGACGTCGACCGTCCCTGCGCCAGCATAGGATGTAAGAAGAAACTGAGTGAAGTGTGACAACTTCACAGTGACTCCGAGAGTCCCAGCATTTTGCTTGCCACTTCAAAGAAACGACATACGAACAATCTTGCGTTGAGACGCAAACTACACCTTCTGCTTGTCCCCTTAGGCATTCTTCGCACTCCGCTTGCCGCCGAACATATTTACCACACCGCAGGGCAAGTTGCGGACCAAGAGGCAGCAGACATGTTGAGTGATAGCAGCAGACGCACTCATGCGCAATGAGAAGACCAGCGCACTAAGACCAAAGGAAATGGCGGCACGCCGTCACGTTTGCACCGGATGGTTCACGGCAAGAACAGGACGTGCAGCCTGAAGTCGCAGCAGAAGAGAGGCAAACGTCACAAAGATGCCAGAGCCACGAGACCGGTAAGATTGAAAGTGCGCCATAGCATGAGACTTGTTATTAATGTAGCGCTTCAACTGTCAGAATACAAACGGCATGGCGGATCCCCACCAAAGCACTCAAATCTTCCGCACAGTCACTTTAGGAAGAGAAAGATTGTAATCCCTCAATACGATGTAGACATTTCGTCGTGTGCAGGTACGTTCGAAAGTTCGCAGTTAAACTGACTGAATACATGTGCTATGTTGAACACAGCAACACACTTAAAAACGTAGAATAAAGAAGACTGTTGTGAAGGAGTGAAAACTGCTTGCGTAGAGACACTTTCAAGAAAGCAGACAAAGGAAGTGTCCACACTGTGGGAGAACACACAGGTCTCACCTGTTCCACAGTAGATGCAAAACGGCAAACTGTCGCAGTACAAAAGCCGTAGAGAAGCAGTAGGGTGATCAGGCCAGCTGAAACTCGAACTCTTTTGTGGCTGGAGGCAGGCAATGTCCAGATGACAGTAAGATGGCAGTTAGGTGTCTCACAACACAAACGCCCAGGGTACAGGCTGTCCAAGGTGAATAGGACTCTGGTGGGGTTTGGTGGGCGTTTCTCCAATTACAAAAGAATATAAACTTACTTCTGTTTTAATATTGACTGGGTCCCAAAACAGTCCTTGCTTTCCTTAGTGCTCATTTACAGTCCTCTTTATGTACAGCATAGGTAAGTTCAAGAAACGTCGCCAAAATGTGGTACACAAACAAGGATGCGTAGTCCAGTTGTAGTAGAAGATCCCTCTTTATTAGCAGGTAGTTAGGTGGCAAGTTACAGGATAGGAAGATACTAGGAGAAACCCCACCAGGAGAGAGCTACCAGCTCCTCAGCCTCAGATGACCAACTGACAATCTCAACACAGGGAGGCACACTAACATTCCATGATGTCACAGGACATTCCGATAAAGTGGTAGAGAGGGAAAATACATAGAACCATTTACCACAGATATGGCATGTATCAGTCCCAAAAAAAAGCCCTCACTTGAACTTTTAGAGGCTAAAATCGATTGTCCCATTTCATGTTTAACTCTGCCCTCTAAGGTTCTTGAAAGAGCCATCAATTCGGAACTGACTATCTATCTTGAAGAGAATGACATACTCGATTCCACCCAGCATGGTTTTAGAGCTCGTCACTCCACTGAGTCGGCCCTAGTCATGGCTACTGAAGACATCAGAAGGGTACTGGATGGGGGTGGTAGGACGGCCCTAATACTGCTAGACCTCACGGCAGCGTTTGACACTGTAAATCATACAGTGGTAATTAAAAGGCTGCGGACCGTGGGAGTCAGCGGCAAGGCTCTGTCCCTTCTCTCCTCTTTCCTGGACTCTAGAGAACAAATAATTTATTGGGACGACCTAAGATCAGAACAGTTTACCCTTCCCGGTGGAGTCCCTCAGGGCTCGGCCTTATCTCCCACCCTATTCAACATTTATGTAACACCACTGGCAAGATTAATTAAAAGTCATGGTCTGCGTCTTGTGACCTATGCTGACGACACTCAGTTGTTGGTGTGGGTTACTCAAAACGACCCTATGTCTGTTCCGTGACGCTCTTTCCTCTGTGATGTCATGGATGAAGGAAAATGTCTTAAAACTAAATACTGAAAAGACCGAGATCTTGGAATTTGGCAAACAACCCTCATTCTGGAGCCACTCTTGGTGGCCCCCCGAAGCTGACACCTGTCCATCGCCGGTGGGTGAAGCCAGAAACCTCGGCTTTCTCATTGATAAAGGTCTCACTTGTGCTTCCCAGACTTACCAAGTAGTCTCTACCTGTTTATTTACGCTTAAGATACTACATAAAATCCTTCCTTTTATTCCATTTTCCCTTAGGAAAACGGTGGGTGGTGCTCTTGTTCTATCAAGGATAGATTATTGTAATGCACTCTACTTAGGTGCAGGAGTGAAACAGATGAATAAGCTCCATTCACTTCAAAATGCGGCTGCTAGGGTCTTGTATGGTCTACCTAAACATCATTCCACCTCGGCCACCATCAAACAACTGCATTGGCTGCCAGTCAGGCGCAGGGTGCATTTTATAGGATTATGCCTGGTGCATAAAGCACTCTATGGAGGCGGGGCGGAAGACGTACAACGACTCTTCCCTCGGTATGTTCCATCACGCTGCCTAAGATCAATGGATTCTGGGTTGGTTCTTCCCCCACTGATAAAGCGAGTTACATGGGGTGGAAAACGTTTCTCCTTCTTAGCAGCTAAGCTATGGAACGCTCTTCCCGTCTCGCTTCGACTCCAGCCGTCTCGGACCATATTTAGGAAAGCTAGTAAGACCAGGCTCTTCCTGCAAGGCTAAAGTTAGCTGTGTGCCTTGATCTTGTACCCAGCGACAAGACGTCTCAGCATAAGTGCGCTCTATAAATACCTTCAGTCAGTCAGTCAATCAGTGGGTGACTGTACTGTCTAGTAGGCGGGGAACAGAGGTGCATGCACATGCTGTGCTTTGAAAAGCAGCGACCACCACATTGGAAGACGTTGGTGCACATGCTGTGCTTTGAAAGGCATTGAATGCCATATTGAAAGTAGCAGGACCAACAAGGACACAGTGAGTAACTGTGTACCGAGCAGTGATCCGCTGATCTTGACTATTCGA